>NW_026512406.1:370000-505398 GCF_027579735.1 Bombina bombina | reverse complement strand
ATATGGCTCACATGAACTAGCTTCCCCTGTTGTGAAAAGCAAATACAAAAGCATGTGATCATGGGGCTGTCTTTAGGGACTTAGAAACAGACAGAAATTTTGAGGTTTAAAGGTTATAAAGTATGTTAATATAATATAACCATTTTGGTTGTGCAAAGCTGGGGAATGGGTAGTAAAGGCATTATCTATCTTTTTAATCAATAACAATTTTTGTGTTTACTGTCCCTTTAACACAAAGGTGACAAATCTATATTTAGTCAGCTATGCAATTTAGGTTTCTTATCAAGTTTTATAATGTGTGTTCTAACTCTGATAGCAGAATTAATTACTATTAAAGGGACAGTCAACCCAAAAAACGTTTTAAGTTATACAGGTGGCCCTCGTTTTACAACGGTTCAATTTACACAGTTTCAGAATAACAACCTTTTTTTTCCAGTCATGTGACTACTATTGAAAAGCATTGAGAAGCAGTGCATTTATTAAAATAGCCAGTAGGTGGAGCTGTCCGCTTGTGTTGCAGCAAAGCCAAGCAATCTGAAATTAATCAGTTTAACCAGACCTGAACTATCAAGCAGATTTCAAAGGAACAAGATCTTCCTGTCTATAAATCAGTCCAGATTGGAATGCATAGAAATAACTGTTTGCTGAAAAATGCAAGTGAAGTCTCTGTTGTGTGATTATTTTATTAGGTTTATAATGCTGTTTAGCAAATGTTTTTGTTCATTTAACTTAGTTTAATTATATATTCTGTGTTGTGTGATTATTGTATTAGGTTTATAATGCTGTTTAGCATTTAAAGTCTTAATTTCAAAGCTTTAAAAATAATGTATTAGGTGTTACTTATGACAATTTTGAGAGGGGCCTGGAACCTATCTCCCTCACTTCCCATTGACTTACATTATAAACTGGGTTTCAATTTACAACGGTTTCGATTTACAACCATTCCTTCTGGAACCTAACCCCGGCGTAAACTGAGGGCTACCTGTACATATAAACTTTCCATCGATCATCATTTACCAATGTAGCCCAGTTTTCTAATAATTGTGTTTGCCAGTAAAATCACTGTTTACGCCGCAGCTGTTTCAATATGTCCATTAAGCCCCTCCCCTTTTTCATCATCAGTGACATCAGCATGTTCTTGTGATCTGTGTAATTTCCCCCCGTTCCCCTTCAGTACAATAGGCGCATTGCGCTTGAGCAAAAGCAGGTTAAAGGGAGGATAGAAAAATTACACGGATCACAAGAACATGTTGATGTCACTGATGACGAAAAAGGGAGGGGCATAATGGACATTTTGAAACGGCTGCGTCGCGAACAATAAGTGATTTTACTGGCAAACACAATATATTAGAAAACTGGGCTACATTGGTAAATGATGTTCGATGGAAAGTTTATAAGTATAACTTAAAAGGGTTTTTGGGTTTGACTGTCCCTTTAAGGAAAAGGATTGTCACTTGAGATAGTATGTCATTGTTAGCTGTAGACATAAGGATGGTTTACAATGCTTTTTAAAGCTGCCAGTCTTACAGTGGACAGAGGTCATCTGAACTGTGAAGCATGATGATTAGTTTGTTGCATGTGACACTATCATAACCTAAAACAGCTTTGATCTAAAAAAAGAACGCTCAAGCCTTAGACTTGCTTAAATTGCCTTTTATCATTTACAGTGAAAAGACAAACAATTAAAGGGAAATTTCTCGGCAATATTTTTTTTTAAATTAAAGGGACAGTAAAGTCAAAACTTTTATAATTCAGATAGAGCATGCAATTTTAAAAAACTTTAAGTTTAATTTTGATTTTGATACTTGGTAACTTTTGGGAGCTAAGTAACCATGACTCCTAAAATGTAATATCTGGCTCCAAACGTTTTTGATTTTTTTAATTATATAAAAATCCTTCCTGACTTCTAAAGATTCACTTGCTCTGGTGTCCAAATGTGCCAGTCATATGAATGATTTTTATGGCCCTAAAAGCTAAAATATATATTTCCTGTTTCATAATTTTTTCACTACAAAGAAATAAATTATAATTGTGCTTATGATACACTGGTATAACTTTTATAACTTACTCAGCAATAAGGAGATTTGGCATTACTAGAGTCAGTAACTTAAAAGAACGGATGGGAGGCACTTTTACATTCACTCTGTGTGGTCCAGTTTGTGGGTATTTGTAACACAATTGAACAGTGCTCTGGTTTTAAATTGTTTCCATACTCTTTTTCAGATGTAGCATACATACTTCCTATGTAATGTTTCACCATTGTTTTAGCAGTACAGACTTCCTATCAGACAGAATAGTTTATGTCCATAGGTTTACTAAAGGGTAATCAAACTAAGATGAAACACTTAATCACTATAGGACAACAACAGCAAATCTTACTCTGCTTGCAAAATATATGTGCACACTGCTGTAAAAATTATACATTATACAGGTAATATATAATACAAAAAGGAACCATCACCATCAATCAAACATGATTTTCCAATTAGGAATAATTTTCTTTTGGACTTTGGATAGGGGGTTGCTTTATAAGTTGTGCAGTTTTCAAAATTCCGTATTAATTAGAAAAAAAAGGCATAATTTTTTAGACCTTGTGTGGCACTGTGAGATTAAAGCCCAATTAGTTAAAGAGAGTAGCATTAAATTTGGGAGCTAGATGAGAGTGGCCTTTAGTACCTTTTTTTTGAGCACGAAAAAACTGAGCATCATTCACAGATAACCTCTTATATGGCTGAATAATAATTATTAAAGGGATATGAAACCCAGAATTATTATTTTTTTTATTCAGACAGAGCATACCATGTTTAAAAAGTTTCCAATTTACTTCTATTATCAAATTTGCTTTGTTCCCATGATATTCTGCATTGAAGAGATACCTAGGATGAATAACATTCTTGCAAAATTGACGCCATATAGTGCTCCCGAAATGGGCTAGCTCCTAAGCATACCTCGCTGCTTTTCAACAAAAGATACCAAGAAAACAAAGATACATTGATAATAGAAGTACAGTAACTTAGAAAGTTGTTTAAAATCGCATGCTCTTTCTGAATCAGAAATAAAAAAATTGGGTTTCATATCACTTATGTTCCAACGTAAAAATGTGGTAATTTAAGCTTTTAAGACTGTGTACCCTGTACATAAATATATATTGCACATGCATAAAGATAAAAAATATCTAATTAATGTTATGTTTGCATTTGTGTCTATTTCACCACATAATAATATGTATATTTAGTAAGCAGACGTATGTGCTATACCACTGTTAGTAATACAGTATAAATTTAACAAAACTAGCTTGTGTAAGTATGTTGTGTCTCTAAACCTAGATATGCTGATATTAAGAGTGTGCATGTGTCTTCAGCATTCTATTACAGCAGTGTTTACAACTATGTACAGAATTGCTATAAACATTGCTGCAAATACTGCTGTCAGATAGCTTAAGACACATGAACGCTCCTAAACTCACCTAGTATTACTCAATAACAAAGATGACAAATAAAAAGTGAACAAATTAACACCTTCAATACCCTTAAATGGAAATATTTATATTAGGTGAAGCAGTCCAGGGTGGATATCTCTATGTATGAAAAGATTCCATTGTGGTCTTCCCTAAAAATTGAAAGCCTCAAAGAAAAAAGACAGTTTATAGGGTAATACTGCACAATTACATGAATCTTGGTAATGATAGTATGATACTCACACACTACAGAGCTTAAAGGGACACTCAAGTCAAAATTAAACTTTCATGATTCCGCCTGACATCGCTAACAGTTGACAGCATACACTGTCAGCATTTTTCATTGCACAAGCATTTCTTGTGAAATGCTTGTGCAATTCAGCCACTTCTACATTCGCAGCCAATTGGCTGTTAGCAGGGGGTGTCAGTCATCCCGATCATATCTGATCGGGATGATTGCTGTCCGCCGCCTCAGAGGTGGCAGACGAGTTAAGGAGCAGTGGTCTTACAAAACAGTTTCCGGAAACTTTGGGGGTAGATTGCAGCATCCGCTGCTTAATAAATCTACCCCAGACTATGCAATTTTAAATAACTTTCCAATTTACTTCCATTATCAAAATGTGAACAGTCACAAGCTCCTACTATTTACTGGTCCTTTAAATCCAGCTCTATTTTAATGTATTTTAAGTAACTCAGTGGCACAACAGTGATCTTCTTTTATTAAAAAGGAATGTGTATAACAGTGCACTATCTACAATATGAAATATATTTAAAACAAAGTAACAAGGCTATCTATATACTGTATACAGTCACTCCCGTTAAGCTCTAATGAGTGAGACCTCCGGACTCAATTTAGACAATAAGGTTCTAAGTTGGGAACAAATCGGTTCTCTTTTTCTCTTTATGCCGGTATTATACCTGACGCTTCTTTGTGACCAGCCTTAAGCACGCACGGAAATAACAAAACCAAATGCAGATTATGGGATGGCAGCAGCGCAAATATGCGCTCAACTCGTAATCTAGTCCTACATGGGCAAGGGTTTATTTGTTAGTTTAGCACCCAATTGCTGCCACTTACGTTATATAAAACGTGGTAATTTAAATTGTTGTGCGTGATGTTTTTTGCCTTTTAAAACATGCAACCCCAGTGGTCTTAAAGGGACAGTAAAGTAAAAAATAAATGTTCATGATTCAGACAGAGAATGCCATTTGTAAACCACTTTCCAAGTTACTTCTGTTATAAAATTTGCTTTCTTCTCTCACCCTATAACACAATTTTTTGTTTTGAACCACATATTCACCTTAATTGTGTTAACTATTTTTTGCTTGTATTATCAATAACAAAGGAGGCCAAGAGAACTAGGCAAATTTGATATTCTATCCAATCAATTTAAGTTTAATTTTGCCTTCACTGTCTTTACTGCCTTTAAGTTGGAATTATTTTTCTGTTCTGTTCATTATATAAATGAAATAAGTACCTTGCTAGAAGCAGTCGTATTAGTTATTAATTAAAATGTAAAATGAGTTGAATGTTCTACATTTCTTCTAGACTCCACCCACTGGTTTGCACATGTGTTATATGTGCAGATAATTACTTAAGAGCCAAAAACAGCCACTGGTTGGCTGAGAAAAGCGTTGCTAACAATTTTAACATTTTTAAAAATAAAGTAAGTTTTAAACTTACCACTTGCTGCCGCATTACCTTTATTTCTTACTATCTACACCTATATCCTGCCATTGGACTGTTGGGAGTTCCTGATCACTGGAGTATCAGTCTACTGAGTCTGGGTGACTACATTGATCCCAGCTTGCCTCTACTGCACTAAGGGAGGTGCTCCAACAATTGTGAGTGCATTTCCTATTATACTACTATCGTTTGCACCAACAGTACTAGGCCATATAGGCACTTGTTGTGTTTTATTTCCCTCTACAGAATACCTAATATCTACTGGAGGTCAGTCTTCTGGGTGACTGCTTTTGACCCCAGATCGTTCCTCCTACACCATTAGGGATGTCCTATAACATGTGAGTGCAATTGTCACATTTATCACTTTGATTGTTTCCAAAAGTACTGGGCCATGTGGCAATTCTGTCCTTTTATATCTACTACTTAAGAGCCAAATAAAGATACTAGTCATTTTAATCTACCATATCATCTCATCTACATATCTTAGGACGTATAAATCAGGGCCTTGACAATGATGTTTAGCAGCTAGTCATTTACACTTTTTCGGCTGTGAGCTATTTTTTTATTAAAAATCAGGAGATGTTTCAAGGGCCATTATAATAAAAAAAATGAGCACATCATTTTAAGACTATCGACCCTGCAGCAACACTGTGTGTTTAAGTGCTGCAATGGATTTAAACACACTCAGACGTGCAACTAGCATTTTCCACTATGGACCAGCAATGCGTGAGTCCCAAGTGGTATTTCTACTGTGTGTTTAACCCCATTGCAGGGGGTTAAATCCTAAGGGGCCTATTTATCAAGCCGTCAACCGCAAATACGCTGGAATTCCGCAGCGTAATTGTGGCAAGCCTGATTCGCCTCATTTATCAAAGTCTACAGATCGGCAAAAGTTGAAATTTGTGACGTAACATAAAAATCTGCCGGTCTCAGTCCGACACAGATCGCTGCTTACGTCATTACAGATGTTCCGAATACAAATTTGGCACTATCTGACAACTTTTGCTAGTTATCAACTTTCTAACAGGTACGCTCGCCACTATTCTGGCCCAGTGTACCTGGTTTTCAATCCACCACACTGGAGGCCACGGATGCCATAGGAATCAATGTGAGTCTGAAAACAGCGAAAGCTTACGTTCGATGCTGCCAGCTATCCCATTGATTTCTATGGTAGAATAAAAGTTACGTTTACACCTAACACCCTAACATGTACCCAGAGTCTAAACACACCTAATCTGCCGCCCCAACATCACCGCCACCTACATAATGTTATTAACCCCTATCTCGCCGCTCCCAGACATTACCGCAACTAAATAAAAAGAAATAAATAGAATGCGAGCTCTATCCTATTGGCTGATTGCAACAGCCAATATGATTTTTTCCACCTTAATTCCTATTGGCTGATAGAATTCTATCAGCCAATCGGAATGTAAGGGACGCCATCTTGGATGACGTCATTTAAAGGGAAACTTCATTATTCAGAAGATGTCGTCAGAAGAGGATGCTCCGCACCGGATGTTTTGAAGATGGAGCCGCTCTGCGCCGGATGGATGAAGACAGAAGATGCCATCTGGATGAAGACTTCTGCATGCTTGGATGAAGACTTCGGCCTGCTTGGATGAAGACTTCTGCCGGCTTTGATGAGGACTTCTGCCGCTTCGTTGAGGATGGATGTCGGGTCTTCAAAAACTGTGGATCTTCAGGGGTTAGTGTTAGGTTTTTTTTAAGGGTTTATTGGGTGGGTTTTAATTTTAGATTAGGGGTTTGGGCAGAAAAAGAGCTAAATGCCCTTTTAAGGGCAATGCCCATCCAAATGCCCTTTTCAGGGCAATGGGGAGCTTAGGTTTTTTAGATTAGGTTTTTTTATTTGGGGGGTTTGGTTGTGTGAGTGGTGGGTTTTACTGTTGGGGGGGTGTTTGTATTTTTCTTTACAGGTAAACAAGCTGATTTCTTTGGTGCAATGCCCTGCAAAAGGCCCTTTTAAGGGCCATTGGTAGTTTATTGTAGGCTAGGGTTTTTTTATTTTGGGGGGGGGGCTTTTTTTTATTTTCATAGGGCTATTAGATTAGGTGTAATTAGTTTAAATATTTGATCATTTATTTTTTATTTTGTGTAACTTAGTGTTTATTTTTTTTGTAACTAAGTGTTTTTTATTAACATTACATACTCTTAACAGATTAGAGCATGTTATTTTTGTTATTATAATGGCCCTTTAATAATATCCTTTTGTTGTTGTAGAGAACGCGTAAGATAAAGTCTCTGCTACATCTTATTGAAAAAGAAGATAGTGTAATTCAGGATGAGTAAAAGACACTGGCCTAGATTATAAATGGAGCACAAATATATTAGTGCTATTGTGCGTTAACATCTTTCAGAGCTTTTTTTTGCTCATATATCAAGTCCAAAGCTATTTTTATGGCTCAAGTGATAGTCTAGGAGGGCATGTTAACATCTACATGTCCAATAACCTGGGTTAAAAATTCATGACGGATATCGAGCCTTGAGCTCAGGGAGCACTAAGCTAATGGTGCTCAAGTAGTGTAGTTCTTCATGTAGTTATTTGGATTGCACTCAATGGCAACAATTAATTTATTTGTAAAGTGAGCTCAATCTGTGTGTAAAAGTATAGGGCACTCTAAAAAGTTTCAGCAATGCTAAAATGCATCAGTAAAATATGTAACAATCCACTTGCAATACTAGATTGCTTGTCATTGTTTGCACGAGATTGCAACCATGCGCTCTACTTGTAATCTACCCCTATTTATACAAGGCAGCAGTGCCCTATAGTCATTCTGTCAGTCTATGTTCTTTGCTTTGTTTATTTATTGTACCCTTTGTAGCAGTGTGGGATTTGTTGGCACATTACATGTACATAGCATAGTAATTATAATAATAATTATCATCTTGATAGTTAAAGTGGCACATTTTGTATATTGTCTCTAAAAACATTCACAGTTTCACATTTCAACCTAGCTGCTCTGTATGTACTTGTTCACTGTAGCTTTTAGTGCTTTTCCTGCCAAGTGAACTTGCTCCTAGCTTCAGGAACTTAACTAGAAGCTCCCTATTTCCTGTCCTTTCATTCAGTTTCATCAGCAAAAGTCAAGGCTTCCAGATGTGTCAGAGCACAGCTCTGTGGGAAACCTTAGTTGAACAAACATAACCTTCTAACCACAAGCTTCCAAAATCAAAATCAGTTAAAGGGACACTGAACCCATTTTTTTTCTTTTGTGATTCAGATAGAGCATGCAATTTTAAGCAACTTTCTAATTTACTCCTATTATCACATTTTCTTCGTTCTCTTCCTATCTTTGTTTGAAAAAGAAAGTCCAGAACCTTGGACAGCACTTGTTTATTGGTGGATGAATTTATCCACCAATCAGCAAGAACAAACCAGGTTGTTCACCAAAATGGGCCGGCATCTAAACGTACATTCTTGCATTTCAAATAAAGATACCAAGAGAATGAAGAACATTTGCTAATAGGAGTAAATTAGAAAGTTGCTTAAAATTGCATGCTCTATTTGAATCACAAAATAAAAAAATTGGGTTCAGTGTCCCTTTAAAGTCCTGTCCAATCCATAGATATTATTTAGATGCAAATACTCTGAGTATTCTGTTTTTGGTGCAACGATAGTTCTAACGATTGATCTAAAAAAGGGACATAAAATACAAATGTTTTCTTTCATGATTCGTAAAGAGCATACAGTTTAAATCAACTTTCCAATTTATTTCTATTATCTAATTTTCTTTATTCTCTTAATATGCTTTTTTGAAAAGCATACCTAGATAAGCTCAGGAGCTTTGAGCTAGCTGCTGATTGGTGGCTGCACATATACGCCCCTTGTCATTGGCTTAACAATGCATTCAGCTAGCTCCCAGTATTGCATTGTTCAATAACTAATATCAAGAGAATGAAGCAAAATTGGTAACAGAAGTAAATTGGAAAGTTGTTTAAAAATATATGAAATAAAAAATTTAAGTTGCATGTCCCTTTAAAGCTGAAGAATGTGTAAAATGTAAGATAGTTTGGCTAAGAGATATTTTATCACACATTTAATGAATTTAAAGAGCTAGCTAAAGTGCTCCTGAGACCAGTTAATTAGAACTCCATTTTACAAGAAACTGTTGATGATACCTAGGTATCCAACCGTAGGGGGCGCTATTAAAGAAAAAAATGTATTAATCAGCAAATATTTTATAACAATGACATGTAATTCATATCCACAATCATAAGCCAAAAGAAAAATAAAAAAATTTAAATAATCAATTGAGTAGGGAACACCTCCTCTCTGGAATGGCTTAACGCTTTCTATCAATACATGCATATCAATAATAATTTTAGTAAGAGATACTCCCACCTTAATCGAATGATAATACCTATACTATTAATAGTTTTTTCCTATATGAACGAATCAGTATATTTATATTTACAGTAGTTTGAGACAATACTAACTATCAACCGAGTGGTATATCATTCCTAGTGGTATATCATAGGTAAGTCAGTCTATTTATTAGGTCAAGTCATTAGTCAATAGTCATTACATTTATTTGGTATGTTTTATCAATATTATTACATTAGCTAGCTAATATTAGAATATAAAGTATAACAGGCAGTATAGTAGCACATTAATCCCACTAGTATATCAAATGCCATATTATTATTTATATTTTTACCTCACTAGTATATTAATTTTCACTACATTTGTAATATTATAAGCTTATATGGATTGTGATTGGTCTATATCTATATAACCATCACATGCAGAGGCACTTGTAATTGTACAGTGCATAGGTTCACACTGTGGGGCAGTGTTTAGATATTTATATTTGTTTCATATTATTTTATAAGAATTATATCCATTCACAGGATTTAAAAATCATATTTATGGTGCACAAAGTGTCTATTGATATAACAACACACACTATCATATTCATGTGATATTTTATTATATCAACACTTGATCATTATTCATATACTATTAGGTTATATGACCCAGGTATTCATTAGGGTTCACACCGAACACATTATGATTTTAAACACTATGGTTAAATATAAGTATAGTTATACACACATAATATTAGCTACCAACACCACTTACACATTTTTTTATTACTAGAGTTTGCACAGACACATTATTAGACCAAACACTGTATATATATTGTGAACTAAAATAACTAATAGCGTAATTGTCATCATATAAAGTACAACACTCCCTTTATTATCCGATGCAGCATGGACTAATTTAGATTTTTTTATGTATTTATTTATTTAAAACTCACACCAATAGATCATATAGACTAGTCACAGAAAGTTTTGGTGACGACATCACACCCACCCACCAGATATGACCAATAGTAAACACTAGTAAACACATCATATGACCAAACACTATGTTTACATCGCTAGCTTAAATGGCCAGTGGTGCAATTGCTTTTAGATGAAGTATTGCACTCCTTTTGTTGTGTGCTATTGACTAGACATGTTTTCACACTCAGTCTTGTAAAGCTGTATCATTTATCACTCACATAAAATCGGGGTCACGATTTCACACACGCCCATCAGACATGACCAATAGCAGATCATACCATTATTACGACATCACAACTCCTTGACCCCAAATTGTCTATACATTCCGTCCCCCAACAACCCAATCCCAAATAAATAACACAAACACCAGAGTTGGGGTAAAAAAGGCTGCAGCATATTTTATTATTATTAACAACATAAATAACTTTTATTTAAAACTTAACACCATAAAACCAGGGCTTGCCCTACCAAATAAATATTTTCCGTGCCTGAACCCATAAGGCACGCCTCCCCATGAACAATCACCTCTCCTGCCTATCCCAACAGGAGGTACCATGAACCCCAACCATGGCGTAAGCCATCACCCAGGGCAAGCACCCCGCCCCCTACTGCGACAACCATATATACTAAACAATATGAACACGTTTTACCCTTTTAAACTTTTCTTTTTTTTTTTTTTTTTTATCTATAATCAAGTTTTTTTTTTTTTTTTTTTTTTATTTTTTTTTTTTTTTTTTTTAAAAAAAAAAACTGGGGGGGGGGGGGGCCACTGAAGCCGTTCTTCTCCCGGTCAGGTAAGTCACTAAAAAAGAGCGCGAAAGACACTATGCACCAACTATTTAAAAACTTGCCTCCAGCCACGCCCCTTTGACCTAAAGCTGAACTGCATTCAGCCAATAGGGGTCAATTACCCCTACCTTGATGCCAACGTCCGGGGTTCTGCTTGACCCCAAATTGTCTATACATTCCGTCCCCCAACAACCCAATCCCAAATAAATAACACAAACACCAGAGTTGGGGTAAAAAAGGCTGCAGCATATTTTATTATTATTAACAACATAAATAACTTTTATTTAAAACTTAACACCATAAAACCAGGGCTTGCCCTACCAAATAAATATTTTCCATGCCTGAACCCATAAGGCACGCCTCCCCATGAACAATCACCTCTCCTGCCTATCCCAACAGGAGGTACCATGAACCCCAACCATGGCGTAAGCCATCACCCAGGGCAAGCACCCCGCCACAGCTCGAACTAGCATCGAGCACCGCCCAACAAGGCTGCGGCCAACTCAATACCCTCCTTTAGGGTAAAATTAAATAAATGTAAACCTACCTCATTAAGATGGACACCATCTCGGAGGAAAAAACATTTACCCGATTCCCCTTCAAACTCTGAATGCCTCAAAGCGAGGCCCCCAAACTTTTTAACGTGACCACTCACCATACGGTTCACTTTACGCCGGGAATTTTCCAATTTAACACAGCCCCACGCTGACCTCCAAAACAGCCGGCACTCAATGTCTGACCACACGATTACCAAACTCGGGAACAAAGTATGTAACCGGTCCAAATCCCACTTAATCTTGTCCACCAAAGCTTTCTGTGCCATAAAACCCAAGTCATTCCCTCCGAGATGAATAACCAAGATATTAGGAGGCGAAAACAACCTAGCATAATTAACTACAGATTCCAAAAGCTGACACCACCTCATGCCCCTAACCCCAAACCACCTCAAAACAAGTTTCTTCTTACAAAAACCCAGCTGGGCACCATCCTTTTTTACAGCAGCAGCTTTCCTGGCCCAATAAACGTAAGAATGGCCGATAACCCAACATCTCAAAGGACCTGAAAAGAAGAACAAAGAAAACAAACTTTTTTTTTTTTTTTTAAACTACCAACCCCGGCCTCACATACACTCTGACTCCCATCTACCAATCTTCTTAATCACCTGAGGCTCCAAACCCAGGAGCTGAGCTTCCGTCGCAGCTCCAATGCGGAATGAATGAGAACCGAATTCACAAGGATTTAACCCTAACAAAACAAGGCACTTTTTAAAAACAGATACAAATTGAAAAACTGAAAGCACAGAATCATCCTGATGGATCAATAAAGCCTCGTTAGCTCCATTCCTAACCTTTAAAAAAGCTAACACCGCCCCAACTGGGCAACACGGGCCCCAACCGCCCTTAAACTAAACAATTTTCCCTTTCCAGACTGGTCAGTTTTAGATTTTCTTAACCATATGTCCAAACTCCCGTTATTCAAACAAATGTCCCTCACCGAAGGCCACTAGCACATAACCTATTCTTACCTACCAATTCAGAAATTCTAAAAGCCCCGAAAAAGGCCAGAACAAAAGCAGTCCGGAACAATAAAAATTCAAACTCAGAATAACAGACCTGAGGAAGAATACTCACCAACTTCTTTAACAATGAGAAAATAACCGGTCTTCTACCATCCTTTAATGGCTTCTTCCTACACAAACCACGAACCCGCCATTCTAACTACAAAATTCTTGTTACATCCTCCAAACCACCCAGCTGAAACAAGAAAGCCAAAGCTGCAAGTCTCCTACGAATTTCCGCTGCTGATTAAGACTCAGTCCTCCACTGCATAATCCAACCGTAACAGTATCTCACGACAGGATTCTATAGAAGCCATCCATTCCTACCATCCACCACAGTTAATCATAACTTCCATACCCGGGCGTAAGCCCGCCAGGTGGATTGTGCCAGAGCCCCTTTCACGAGGTCCCAAACTAAGGATACCCCAGGAGCCACAATTCCCTCGGGCAATTCGCACCCTCCGTCTCTGCGTCCGGAGCCTCCGGACCTAACCGCTCCCACTGAAAACGGGAAAGAGCGTCAGCCAATAGAATTCAACATGCCGGTACATGAACAGCTCTAAAAATGACATTAAGCCTCAGACACTCCAGCACAAATTCTCTCAACAAACTGATAACCGGGGGGAATTAGCAGTCAAGTTGTTAAGTCGAATATACACACCCCCAAATTATCCGAGTGAAAACAAACCCGTTTGTCTTGGAGCTCAGAAGCCCAAATCTTTAAAGCAACCACCAGAGGGAAGAGTTACAGAAAAGTTAGATTTTTTGTCAAACCCAAAGGTTCCCAATCTTCAGGCCAGCCTCCGCACACCTTTTTCCAATCAGATAGGCTCCAAAGCCGCAGGAACAGATGCATCAGTAAACAGGCATAAACGCTCATCAGACTAATCTATTTCCTGAATCACCAACCGGCCATTGAAATCCTTCAAGAAGGCCAACCATACTCGAAGGTCATCCTTCAAGACCTTTGACAAACGAATATGATGATGGGGAACGACTACCCCGACCGTCGCCAATGCAAGTCTTCTATCAAAAAACCCTACCAACAGGGATAATACGGCACGCGAAGTTAAGCTTACCCAACAAAGATTGAAGACACCCGCAGAGTTATCTTCTCAGACGACAACGCCCTTTGGATGCACTGAAACAAGTCAACGACCTTATCCTCGGTAAACGGCATTGCATAGCCACTGAATCATCTCAATACCCAAGAAACACAAAGAAGTTATCGGACCTTCCGATTTTTCTTCAGCAATTGGAATACCAAAATCAGATGCAACAAGATCAAAAGTCAACATCAGCTTCCTGCAGACCTCTGAACCCTCGGGGCCCACAAACAAGAAGGTCATCCAAGTAATGAACTAAAGATGACAACCCAGCTCGTTGCTTGACCACCCATTCAACGAATGTACTAAACTTCTCGAAATAAGAACAAGAAATAGAGCACCCCATTGGAAGGCACAAATCTACAAAAAAGGAACCATCAAATTTACAACCTAAAAGGTGATGACACCGAGGGTGAACCGGCAATAGTCTGAATGCCGCCTCAATGTCAACCTTAGCCAACAAAGCTCCCGGCCAGCAACCCGAACAAATCAACAGCTTTGTCGAATGACGCATAATTAACCGAGACCAATTCCGGATCAATGCCATCATTGACAGAAAAACCCTTTGGTAAGACAGGTGGTGGATCAAACGAAATTGACCCTCAATCCTCTTAGGAACTATTCCTAATGGAGAAATTCCTCAAATTCTCCAAAGGAGGAGAAACAAATGGGCCTGCCATTCTTCCCAAAGTAACCTCCTTATGCAACTTTTTTTCTAACCACCTCAGGGAATTCCCTGGCTGACTTCAAATTCCCACTAAATTTACCACCAGCACTTTCCTTGAAAGGAATTACAAACCTGAGCTGAAACCGGAAAGAAGCAGCTCGGCATCAATCTCGTTTTCCCCGTTTATTGGCGTAAGCCTCTAACCAACCCAGCATCTTTCCTACCTTCACCGGGGTCTGAGCTCGAAGGAGTAGATTCCCCTTGTTTACTAACAATCTTTCCTTTCTTGAAACACCTTGAAAAACTGTGGGCTACCGCCACACCCAGAACATTCGTGCCTGAATTTACAACTTGCTCCAAACCGGCATGCTCCATCGTTAAATTGGAAGCATAATCCCTACGCATTGAGACTCGCCGATCCCGAACTAACCGAGGGGCCGGAGTAACCGACCCCTGACCCACGAAAAGGCTGACCCCTTAAAGGGGTCATGATCTCGAGCCAAATGCCCATGTCACGATTGTCCCAACGCATCTCTGGTCTCACTGCCAGCCTCTGACGAAACTTCTCGTCATAACGCCACCATGCCATACCTCCATAAGTACGGTAAGCATTTGAAATCTCATCGAAATAACAAAATAAAGATCCACCCTGATCCGGGCATTTTTCCGTTACCACACTGGCAAGAATGCAAAAGGCCTCGGACCATTACCTAAGGTCTTAGGTAACTTCCTGTACCTCTTCTTCCTTTCATCTTCCTCCTTCTTGCCCTTTCTCGGATTTATCATCCTCCTTCAACTCCACCACTTGGTCCAGTGGCAACAAAGAAAAAATTTCTAAGAATTCCCTCTTCCATATTTTTTCTTTAACTTCCACCGTTAGATGAATCCCCAAAGGACCAATGGAACACAAGCACGGACGCCTCAAGGCTTCCTCAGCTTCCTTAATTGAACTACCCGAAACCAAAACAGTCGACACCTGAGAAACCGAAACGGCTCCACTCACCGACGAAACTGACTCAGCCGGAGTCACAATGGCTCCCGGGGTCCAAGCCTTATCGGCCGACTCCCCCCCACTTGGAGCCTCCAAACCCGCCAGCAACGCCTTCAAACCATTCAGCAGCTTCTCACGTTCTCCACACTTCAAACCTGATCCTTCCACCACAGCACCCCCAGCTGACTCACCTGAAGACTGGGGGGCCGTCCTTGTGCTCTCCCGATTATCTGCTCCAACACTGGGAACGACCTGAGTTGCCAATACCTCATCTCTCCTTCTACAACTCTCGCCTGTCCTCTTGTTCCCATTCGATTTCCTAGAAGGTGAACGTCCTCTCTCTCTTCTACCACTGCTCTTTGAACTCTCAACCCTCGCCCGAGTAGGTGAATGAATAACAGTAGATCTTCTCAAAGGTGAACGTGATCTCCGTCGGTCGTGACCCGACCTTGACCTCCTTCTTTGATGCCTGCTGGGCACCGTAATATCTCCAGATCCTGGGGACTGCAAAGCACGGGAAGGTGTGAGTGCATGCCCCCCCTGATGACCTACTCCCCTGCACCCCCTCCCTATCTTTAACCCCTACTCTCACAAGCCCTGCTCCCCCCTGAAACCCTTACCCCCTTTTCAGGAGATAATAATTTCAAAAGCTGCGCCAGGGTAGACGCATCGTCTACCTGACCAGCCGTACTCGGTCCAGGTAACGCAGGTTCGTCAATCTCCTCTTCTTCCTCAAAGTCGCTGCAGCATCCAGTACCAGCAACGGCTCCGTAACCGGGTCCCTTTGAGGAGTAGGGGCCTCTTCTCCTCCACTAGAAAGGCCGTGTGCTTCCTGATAAACCTCTGCGTGAAAGAATTAGAGACATTAGCTCTCATCCCCAAACTACTATTTTATTAAAATATCCCCACTAACACCCTTTTTCCTATGATCTTCTTTTTTTTTTTTTTTTTAAATACCTCCTAGTCAAACGTCAGCTTCCTACCTGCTCTGCTTAAAAACAGTAACCTGCGTAAGCAATAACCCAAACCAAATTAGCACCTACCTATACAGGAACACCTATACAAACTCAGGGAAAAACATAAATTTGCAACCATCAAAGAAAGAACACCACTTTGTTTATATATTTATTATTATTATTTTTTTTTTTAAACCTGCCCTACCATTACAAGCAAAATTCCTCACCTAGATAATATAACAAAAAGCATATCATACAACCCCAATAAAAAACCTTACAAACAAGGAAAGCAAATAACCAAAATAAAACATTTCAATATATATATATATTTTTACACCAACATACATTCAACAAATTTTATTATTGCTATACATTTCTAAAAATTTTATTCATAAACTTCAAATTATTATATTTTCTTTTTTTTTTTAATCAGCCAGGAGAACATAAGCATAACGCACCCTTCTTTTTTTTTTTTTTTTTTTTTTACATACCTACCCCCATACAATGCCAACATTAAAATTTATAATAACCAACGTACTGGCCACTATTAATGTTAACCCCCTCACTGCCATGCAAGAAATTGACTGCCTTCCCCCTCAAGAATAACTACAAACATACCCAATAACTAACTCACATACCTGGCATACCATTAAACATGCCCCCTTTTTCTACCGCCACACTACCCTGTACAATGTGCCCCTGCCAGACCCCACTTTACCCGCCACCGTCCTCTCCGCTACTGCAGTCCCACCGGGCCTCCGGGGCGCCATGACGTCACCGCCATGCGCCGTTAATGCACCAGGTCCTGCCGTCTTCTCTGCCACCGGCCTCTTGCTTGAAGAACCTCTCCGCCCAGTCTTCGTCGCCGACTTCCGCTTCGAGCTGGATGCTTCAGGACTCAACCTTGACGGGGGCCCAGCTGATCTCACCGGTCTCTTCTTCCTGGACCCGCTGACTCCTGCAACTCCTGACGTCCCTGCGCGAGGCTCCTCCACCGACTTCAGCTGCTCCCGGATCCATTCGACTCCTCTTCCTCTGGCCATCGCCGTCAGCTCCTGTAGCAGCGCGTCCATAGCAGGTAAGCACTGAAGCCGTTCTTCTCCCGGTCAGGTAAGTCACTAAAAAAGAGCGCGAAAGACACTATGCACCAACTATTTAAAAACTTGCCTCCAGCCACACCCCTTTGACCTAAAGCTGAACTGCATTCAGCCAATAGGGGTCAATTACCCCTACATTGATGCCAACGTCCGGGGTTCTGCTTAACATCAGTAGTCAAGGTAAGTTTACGGCGATATACAGCTGAAACAAACAATATATATCACAGCAATGTATCACATTTAAACATGGAAATGATAACATATATATAATAATGGCCTTTTCATTTATTATATATCAAGTCCCCTAATAAATTATGTTTTTAAGCAGCTCATCGTATCTAAATATAGAAACGACAACTCCCAGTCTATGCTAGTGAAATTACATTAATTTGATTATTTATATAATAACATACAGGGAGTGCAGAATTATTAGGCAAGTTGTATTTTTGAGGATTCATTTTATTATTGAACAACAACCATGTTCTCAATGAACCCAAAAAAACGCATTAATATCAAAGCTGAATAGTTTTGGAAGTAGTTTTTAGTTTGTTTTTAGTTTTAGCTATTTTAGGGGGATATCTGTGTGTGCAGGTGACTATTACTGTGCATAATTATTAGGCAACTTAACAAAAAACAAATATATACCCATTTCAATTATTTATTTTTACCAGTGAAACCAATATAACATCTCAACATTCACAAATATACATTTCTGACATTCAAAAACAAAACAAAAACAAATCAGTGACCAATATAGCCACCTTTCTTTGCAAGGACACTCAAAAGCCTGCCATCCATGGATTCTGTCAGTGTTTTGATCTGTTCACCATCAACATTGCGTGTAGCAGCAACCACAGCCTCCCAGACACTGTTCAGAGAGGTGTACTGTTTTCCCTCCTTGTAAATCTCACATTTGATTATGGACCACAGGTTCTCAATGGGGTTCAGATCAGGTGAACAAGGAGGCCATGTCATTAGATTTTCTTCTTTTATACCCTTTCTTGCCAGCCACGCTGTGGAGTACTTGGACGCGTGTGATGGAGCATTGTCCTGCATGAAAATCATGTTTTTCTTGAAGGATGCAGACTTCTTCCTGTACCACTGCTTGAAGAAGGTGTCTTCCAGAAACTGGCAGTAGGACTGGGAGTTGAGCTTGACTCCATCCTCAACCCGAAAAGGCCCCACAAGCTCATCTTTGATGATACCAGCCCAAACCAGTACTCCACCTCCACCTTGCTGGCGTCTGAGTCGGACTGGAGCTCTCTGCCCTTTACCAATCCAGCCACGGGCCCATCCATCTGGCCCATCAAGACTCACTCTCATTTCATCAGTCCATAAAACCTTAGAAAAATCAGTCTTGAGATATTTCTTGGCCCAGTTTTGACGTTTCAGCTTGTGTGTCTTGTTCAGTGGTGGTCGTCTTTCAGCCTTTCTTACCTTGGCCATGTCTCTGAGTATTGCACACCTTGTGCTTTTGGGCACTCCAGTGATGTTGCAGCTCTGAAATATGGCCAAACTGGTGGCAAGTGGCATCTTGGCAGCTGCACGCTTGACTTTTCTCAGTTCATGGGCAGTTATTTTGCGCCTTGGTTTTTCCACACGCTTCTTGTGGACCCTGTTGACTATATTGAATGAAACGCTTGATTGTTCGATGATCACGCTTCAGAAGCTTTGCAATTTTAAGAGTGCTGCATCCCTCTGCAAGATATCTCACTATTTTTGACTTTTCTGAGCCTGTCAAGT
Source organism: Bombina bombina (assembly GCF_027579735.1). Classification (NCBI taxonomy): domain Eukaryota; kingdom Metazoa; phylum Chordata; class Amphibia; order Anura; family Bombinatoridae; genus Bombina; species Bombina bombina. Next base: position 486,037 of record NW_026512406.1, on the reverse strand, counting down.
CCTTCTTTTGACCCATTTTGCCAAAGGAAAAGGAAGTTGCCTAATAATTATGCACACCTGATATAGGGTGTTGATGTCATTAGACCACACCCCTTCTCATTATAGAGATGCACATCACCTAATATGCTTAATTGGTAGTAGGCTTTCAAGCCTATACAGCTTGGAGTAAGACAACATGCATAAACAGGATGATGTGGTCAAAATACTCATTTGCCTAATAATTCTGCACTCCCTGTATGATGAAAGCTTTGAATCATTCAATGAGAGAGGTACAAGGTATTTTATTAAAAAGGTTTATTTCCCTATGGAGTTCACGATATATATAATGCGATTTATACTGTTTGACTATTGATTTGTACCTGACATCTTAGTATTAATGTATTATTAGTCTGCATATTATATATAAATGGTAAAGTACAAGAGGACAATGACAGTGTATTGGTGACAATGATTAGATGGACTATTTAGCGCATTATTAAAACAGCACTTTTCTTTTTTTATATATGCCAATGGGGGAATTTGTATTATCAGATGTAAACCATGTAGTCATAGTGATTTAACAATTATACATAATTACCTGCACATGGGGTGGGAGGGGCTATTAGGGAAAGGTTTATTTTAAAAGGCCATAGCTTCCATTAGTTAAACAGATGCCTGAGGATACAGCCAGCCTGGCTGAGAAACGCGTTGCAACTGTTTTTAACATATGTTTTTACCTATTGGGGTGTAACTGTCTATATCCCCTGAACTTTTAACAATTGTATCAATAAATTGCTACTTTTTATGGAAGCCTGAGTCTGTTTGCTTGGATACCTTGGAGTTCATTATCCTGCTGTAGGATCAGTGTAGCTGGGTCACTGTGATTCCCCAGCCTGTCTCAATCAGCACATGGGTGCTGCTCCCTTTGTGAGTATAACATCATCACAATCGTTTATTCTGTGCCATCTCTCTCGCATTGTTGCACTAGGAGGCGCCCTCTCTTTTTTGTGATTCCCTTTCACAGATCTTTAATTAGAACTCCAGGCTGTAACCTTAAATTTTACGTATCTGCTTGAATTTTGTGGCTAAATACAGGGTAATGAAATGATAAAGATTCACCTAAAAATACCACAAATAGACAACGCCAAGAGCAGATTGCAGAAGATTGGATGGAGGACAAAACCTGCAAATGAAGTAATACGTAAAAAGAGGGTGATTAAGGAATCAGCCTAGAAATAAAAATTAGTTTGAGATAAGTAGAGTGAGAAAGTTAGTGGAGAGATTACTAATACATATAAAACACACATAGTCCAATGAATTTCTAACAGCTAGTGTGATATGAAATAAAACTGTTGTCGGCCTACTCGTCTAGTTATCGTTTCCTATCTTTTGTCTTGTAAGCAATTTATCTGTTTTTAAATAATTATGAGCAGTGTCCTGTGAGTATATTGCAGTTTTCTCCCCAGGTCCTTTTCAATGAGTGCACCACCCAACTTATATAACTGACCACCCGACTAAAATTTAAGCCAATATTAAGCTAAAATTACACACATTTTCAGTGCTTATTGCACAAATTATCATTAAATAAATTTGGGTTAATTAATTTGTTCCTTGGATAGCAGAAAATGATATAATGTTAAAAAGTATTACACTGTCCCTACCCAGCTACATCATTATGCCACCCGGCTGGCAATTTTTTTTTAAAAAAAACAACCCACTGATATTGGTACATAATACAATAACGTTTGTCGATAGAGGTTGAGAAAATATCCAAAAACATTGGAACTAGACAGAATTATACTGAATTACTAGTACAACTATTTAGGAGACAGATGTATAGTTTAACAATGTTGCACTAGCAATACAGTGTAACAAAATCTATACACTATTTTCCTGGAGCTGCCTAAATCTCCTGCATCACTAGACACAGTCCTAAAATTGTAAAGCAGGGGCTTTCAAACCTGTCTTCACGCCTCCCTAACAGACCAGATTTTCAGGATATCTAAACTGGAGCACAAGTGAAATAATCAGCTATTAACCTGTTCTCACCCAATGTAGTACTGAAAATCTGGTCTGTTAGGGAGGGACAGGTTTGAAAATCCTTTTGTAATTTAAAGCTCAGAACTATTACACTATATTCAAATAAAAATCTTGTTAAAGGGGCATACAATTTGAAAGCAAGCAGACCATCATCTTAAAGGTTTAATTTATGCAGGACGTGGCAAGTTTGTTCAAAATCTAGGAGCCAGCACTTTTGTATCTCATACAGGGAGTGCAGAATTATTAGGCAAATGAGTATTTTGACCACATCATCCTCTTTATGCATGTTGTCTTACTCCAAGCTGTATAGGCTCGAAAGCCTACTACCAATTAAGCATATTAGGTGATGTGCATCTCTGTAATGAGAAGGGGTGTGGTCTAATGACATCAACACCCTATATCAGGTGTGCATAATTATTAGGCAACTTCCTTTCCTTTGGCAAAATGGGTCAAAAGAAGGACTTGACAGGCTCAGAAAAGTCAAAAATAGTGAGATATCTTGCAGAGGGATGCAGCACTCTTAAAATTGCAAAGCTTCTGAAGCGTGATCATCGAACAATCAAGCGTTTCATTCAAAATTGTCAACAGGGTTGCAAGAAGCGTGTGGAAAAACCAAGGCGCAAAATAACTGCCCATGAACTGAGAAAAGTCAAGCGTGCAGCTGCCAAGATGCCACTTGCCACCAGTTTGGCCATATTTCAGAGCTGCAACATCACTGGAGTGCCCAAAAGCACAAGGTGTGCAATACTCAGAGACATGGCCAAGGTAAGAAAGGCTGAAAGACGACCACCACTGAACAAGACACACAAGCTGAAACGTCGAGACTGGGCCAAGAAATATCTCAAGACTGATTATTCTAAGGTTTTATGGACTGATGAAATGAGAGTGAGTCTTGATGGGCCAGATGGATGGGCCCGTGGCTGGATTGGTAAAGGGCAGAGAGCTCCAGTCCGACTCAGACGCCAGCAAGGTGGAGGTAGAGTACTGGTTTGGGCTGGTATCATCAAAGATGAGCTTGTGGGGCCTTTTCGGGTTGAGGATGGAGTCAAGCTCAACTCCCAGTCCTACTGCCAGTTTCTGGAAGACACCTTCTTCAAGCAGTGGTACAGGAAGAAGTCTGCATCCTTCAAGAAAAACATGATTTTCATGCAGGACAATGCTCCATCACACGCGTCCAAGTACTCCACAGCGTGGCTGGCAAGAAAGGGTATAAAAGAAGAAAATCTAATGACATGGCCTCCTTGTTCACCTGATCTGAACCCCATTGAGAACCTGTGGTCCATCATCAAATGTGAGATTTACAAGGAGGGAAAAACAGTACACCTCTCTGAACAGTGTCTGGGAGGCTGTGGTTGCTGCTGCACGCAATGTTGATGGTGAACAGATCAAAACACTGACAGAATCCATGGATGGCAGGCTTTTGAGTGTCCTTGCAAAGAAAGGTGGCTATATTGGTCACTGATTTGTTTTTGTTTTGTTTTTGAATGTCAGAAATTTATATTTGTGAATGTTGAGATGTTATATTGGTTTCACTGGTAAAAATAAATAATTGAAATGGGTATATATTTGTTTTTTGTTAAGTTGCCTAATAATTATGCACAGTAATAGTCACCTGCACACACAGATATCCCCCTAAAATAGCTATAACTAAAAACAAACTAAAAACTACTTCAAAAACTATTCAGCTTTGATATTAATGAGTTTTTTGGGTTCATTGAGAACATGGTTGTTGTTCAATAATAAAATTAATCCTCAAAAATACAACTTGCCTAATAATTCTGCACTCCCTGTATATGAGAGGCCTAGAAAGGAACAAGCCTCACAAAGCTAAATTTTAGGTGCAGTTGGGGGGGCATCCATGGAGTCTTGGAACTCGAATCCAGGGCACCAAAGCCTAATTTTAAGGCACCAGTGGCTTCCTGGTACCTGGGTTTATCAATCCTTTAATTAATTTGTATTTTTTTTAAATGGTTAAAAATAGCAGTAATGTCAGAATTAACTTGTCTGCTGCATTAATATTTAATTGTCCCTTTATTTTTTTTATTGTTATTTAAATAAATTTTAGTCGATTTTAAATGTACTCTTATATACATTATGCAACAACTGCCCAGACAAGGTCTTAGAAGCTATTGCAAAGGTTATCTACCGAGTTTTAACAACTAAAATGTTTGGCCAAGCCCACAATCAAGCGGGTTACTTTACTGGCCCTGTCAAACATACCTACAGTCTTATTATTAAATGGACATAAACACAATATAAATACTAGATAGAATGCTGCATTCAAAGAAAAGATTAGTCTGAGAATAAGATGAATATGTATTTTTTAAAGTTTCATTAGCTGTTTAAATATTGCCAAAATAAGTGTACAGTTTTAGGGCCCTGTGTATTAAAAGGCGGACGGACAGCTTCTCAAATTGCAAAGCTGTCCACCCGCCTTCACTGCATGCGGGCAGCGGATCTGTTGATCCGCTGGCCCATATGTGTCATTACGCACTCCGATGAATGTGTAATGCCCGCCCCTTTATTTGTGTGACCAATCGCGCAAGTGAAGGGACTGTCAATCACTGAGAGCAAGTGAGCTCTCAGCGATTTCTCTCTGCCACCTCAGAGGTGGCGGAGAGTGTAAGAAGCAGCTGTCTGCAAGGGCTCTGGGGCAGCTCTCGCTGCTTCGTACATGGAGCCCTTAGTGTCTATAAAACAATGGAAACTGCCATTTTGTAACTTAGGTAACCTTCTCTGTTGTGGACAGCAGAGAAGAATCAGGGCCAGTTATAAATAGGTGACTAGAGTGTGCAACCAATGGCTGTGTAGAATATAACAGTGTTCTGCTCTTCCATTTCTAACATAAACTGAAATACTCACAATTTCAGAATGTAATTACAGGAATAAGGGAAAAATAAGTAATTCAAGTATATTTCAGAATTTTTTTATACATATGATTTATCATTCTCTATTACAATCGCAAAGTGTTTAATGTCCCTGTAACATTTCCAACCTTTTTTGTTAGATAGCCAAACCTTATGTTAAAAAATATCAAGACCCTTTATCAGCTGCTTATACTTTCTGTGGGATGTTCAAAGGCATTTTCCCTTTCCTTCTCAATCCATGTGTAATTAATTGTAAGCTGCCAGTTTACCCATTTTTTCTGAACGTTAGCTGTAATCTAGTGTCAAAATATAGTACCTGACCATACTCGGAAACAAAAACATAACTAATAACATGGATTTATATCTCCTGGCATTAAAGGGATAGAAAGGTCAAAATTGGTATGTACATAAATGCATTTTAATTTAAACTAGACGCATTTTTGCAATATATACGTCCATTAGCAAAAATGCTTCAAGTAAAAGTTCTCACTGTGTTTCTGCGGCATATGCACATATTCATTGAGGGTCTTGCATCAGTATTCAATGTCAGAGAGCTGAAAATGGTGTGTATTGCTTCTGTGAAGATGTCATTTGTGTCATAAAGCCACCATGGACTCTCTGAAAAGGTGTGCTGTTTGAATACTGGTGCACGGCCCTCCCAGCATATGTGTGTATGCCACAGAAAAACATTTTACTAATGAAAGTATATTGCAAAAATGCTTCTATTTCACATTGGAATGCACTCACTTATGCACATTTCAATGTTGAACTTTCTATCCCTTTAAAGCTATTTAATATGAAAATAGGACATGAGAATGAATGCCTAATGAGACACAGTTTGGAGTAGTAGTTATGTCTGTACTTTGGACCAGGATACAAAGACAGAGAGCAAGGCTGGTACAGAGATATATTTTGCCATCCCCTTGACAAATCACATGCCTTACACTTACTGTATCGTAATAAAAATTAAATAAGTGCTGCTGATTAGCCTGACTAGGATAGGAACAACAGGTGCCTATCATAGACCTCAGTGTTAGTCAGCAAATTCACCCTGTTTGTGTATCCTAGGTGTGCATGACCTGGCTAATGGACTAGGTATGGACTGCAGTACTTTTTATTGAGCTAAAAGGTCTGTGGCCATGACCATGTCTAACCATCAAATTGCCATCTTAATATCGAAATGCATGGATCTGTATAACTAACTAGATTACCGTAATGTGGGCATATTGACAACGCAGACTTATTTGCTGCTTGATTAAGATGGAAAACACATTTTGCATTGCCCATAGAAAGCTAATAGACATGACATTTCTTGCAACCTATCAATAGAGGTGTTGCAAGGTGTTTTATTTTACTTTTTACAATGCATGACTGCATTCATGTTATTACTAACAGGGATCATTATACAATAGACTTAGTAAAGTTACGTGTTCAGTTATGATCTTGCCCTATGTAGACTTTTGGGGGGAGATTTAATAGGCAGTGGATGCTGCTAACTCTGCCTGTAGTTTCCGGCTCATCCGAAACAGAAGTTAAGAAGCAGTGGTCATAAGACCGCTGCACCTTAACTTCTGGACTGCAATCATCCAGATCAGATATGATCGGGATGATTGATACCCCTTGCTAGCAGCAGATTGGCCGCGAATGTGCAGGGGGTGGCATTGCACAAGCATTTCACAAGAAATGCTTGTGCAATGTTAAATGCAATCAGCTTATGCTGTCGGTATTAAGCAATGTCTGGCGGACATTTATGTCTACCTGACATTTAATAAATTGACCCAATAGTGTTACCAATAGGTAGTGATGTTTATGACTGATATATATCTTATCAGAAAAAAGAGTACTGGTTGCTCCGATAAAATGTAACAATTTTATTGATTCTTCATAAAAACAGCAAAAGCATGGAGAAACAGATAGACACGATTGCAGGCGCAGCACCAGGGCTTACGCGTTTCGGCTGTGAAGCCTTAATCATAGCATACAGGTGCTGGGCCTGACAGGTGCACTTAACACCTTAGGTTGATTCTCATTGGTTAAAAGGAAAGTTTAAAAGAAGAGCTTATGCTGTCGGTATTAAGCAATGTCTGGCAGACATTTATGTCTACCTGACATTTAATAAATTGACCCAATAGTGTTACCAATAGGTAGTGATGTTTATGACTGATATATATCTTATGCTCATTGTGGCCTAATGTTTCTTTTTAATTACTTTTATTAAAGTAAATTCCAGAGCATCAACACACTTGCATTCCTAATGTAGACACAGGCCAGTGATTGGTGGCTGCACAGATAGCTGCTTGTAATTGGCTCTCTGTCTCGTGTTTAGTTCAGTATCAGCAGTGCATTGTCGCTTCTGAGCTGACTTCAGCTATATCTTTTAAGCAGACACAAGTGCATGAGACAGATTTGTTCTTGTTAAAGTGCAATACACACATTCTGGATTTGCCTTCTATTTAGATAGTAACTAAATATATGAATGCACATAATTGTAACCCTCTTGCAGTGGTTAAACATATAGTTATAGGCAATCAGTAGCGCAATACGAAGATGCTGTAGCTCATTAGAGTATTTTCTTTTGGCACATTTAGGTCTCTAATATCTAAGAAGATTTTCATATTTTTGGAAAATTTATATATAACTTAAAGGTATAGAAAGGTCAAAATTGAAATGTGTTAAAGTTATAACTGTATTTCTGCAGCATACACACATATCCTGTGAAGGCCTGTGCACTACAGTTTTTCAGAGAGCTGACTGTGGTGTGTTTTGCTTCAGAAGATGTCATTTGTGTCGTGCAAGCCACTGCTGACTCTTGAAAAGCTGTGGTGTTTCAATACTGGTGCACAGGCCCTAACAGGATATGTGCATATGCCACACACAAAAACAGTAATAACTTTTACTAGAAGCATTTTTGCTAATGGAAGTATATTGCACAAATGTTTATATTTCACATTGGAATGCACCTATGCACATGTCATTTTTGTCCTTTCTATCCCTTTAATCTTACATGCTAAACAAGTTATGTTTGTATAAATGATGTGAGGCGAGAGCAAGTAAACGCATCTTTAAAACATTGCAAACAGACTATGACAGAGCTATGACTGTGAGTCTAATGATTACATAGACCCACCCCCCTTTACTCCATACACAACAGAAGATCCTTCTATTTCACAACTGGTAATGTGCATGGGCTGATGTATTTTGAAGTTCACATTATAAAGGTCACCCACGGTTAGCCTGGGAATGAGCAGAGTTGTTATGGTGCTGATAACATCTGATTCAGTCAGTAAGCACTTATGTAATAACTTCAGGATTTCAAGGCTCAGTGTTGCCAGTTTAGTAGTGTGCATGACCGGTAGTAGCCTGCAAAGTAGTCAAGAGGGCAGTAGCTGGCTGAGTAGCAGGATGTGTGTGACTTATCTGACACGCCATTTACAATCAATATTACATTCCCTACACATTCTTTTGTTCCATCAGTACAGCTTCTTACATTTCTTCACCTCAGTAGTTATTTAAAACAAGAATTATATGTTGCTTCTGATTTAAACCATCAAGGGTGTCAATAGATTTTTTTTATTTTTGTATGTATCTGTGGGTGATATTAAAAATCTTTGGTTGCCAGCAACATACACATGCAGAGATTTAACTTCCTGGGTGCCAATAAAACACTTTGAACACCCTTCATTAACTCCTTAGCTGCCAGTAGAATACAAAGAACACACTAACTCACTGGGGACGAATTATCAAGCTCCGAATGGAGTTTCTGCGTGAGCCTTCAGGTTCGCCGGAAACAGAGGTTATGAAGCAGTTTCGGCCCGTGCTAGGCCTTTATTAAGACTTGATAAAGGCCTAGCATGGGCCGAAACGCGTAGACCCAGCACTGGTAAGCCTTGTTCTATTGTTTTATATTGGTTAAAACCATCTACACTATATTATATTTCTTTTTCACAGGAGGACTATCGTTATTTGTTGTTGGGATTTTTTGTCACTTTACCCGTAAGGTGTACTGTGATATCTATTGGTTGAAATTCATCCGTTTTTTCACACTTCAGGAGTATTTAGCACATCTTTTGGCCACCTTTTGTTCCACACGCATATTTTTGTTTTTTGCTTTTGATTTGTTTTTTTATTTTTTATTTTTTGCCTTTTTGCCTATTTTTTATTTTGATGGTTGCTACACTGTTTTTATTGGACACATTGAATAGCCGGATTTCACTTGGATTGTATCACCTACACTAATACATTTTCACATCCACTATTTTATTATCACCAACTGGCTTTGTATTGGACATAGAGGATACCACTCTACGGAGTCTTAACACTTACACTTACATCAGCAAGGTCTTGCATTGGAGATTCTCTCAAAGACTTATTCAGCTTTTATTGTCATTTTTATTTTTATTGATCACAATATCATTGTGTAATTATTTTTATTACTCTGCATTTGTTTCTGAATTTTATTTTAGCTTACGTGTTTTAGTATGGATCCATAAAGTTGTTTATTAGTATATGTATTAAATACATTTTAATTTTATTTTATTGATATATTGCTACCGTTAGAATTACCTTTGCCTCCGTTTGGTCAGGCGCCTGGGTTCACTTATTATTCCTCACCCCTTTACCAGGTGTCGCTCTTCGCACATAACACATAGTTTTACACTAAGAAATAACTCTGAAATTATAATAAAAAATGCTGATAAAGGCAGTGGAGTGGTTGTGCAAGATAAAGCTGACTACCTCAATGAAGCTAATAGAATATTAGACGATAAGGAAACATATAAAAAGCTAACATTTAATCCCACAAATAAATTTGTCAAAGAACTTAATATTATTCTTACAGAGGCCAAATCCAATGGTATACACAATAATGATGAATATCACTTCCTGGTGGATAGAGACCCCTCTATCCCTATATTTTACCTTCTCCCCAAAGTCCACAAGACTTTGGTGGATCCACCAGGAAGGCCAATTATCTCAGGAATCGGTTCATTAACCAGTAACCTTTCGAGCTATATTGATTATTTTTTACAACCACTGGTTAAAAATACCAAATCATTTTTAAAGGATACTACTCAAACTATTACAACTTTTGAGGGTAAAAAATGGGAGTGTGATTATCTTTGGGTGACATGCAATGTCACCTCCCTTTACACCAGCATCCCACACCATTTGGGCATTGCAGCCATGACAGAAAGCTTAAAGAACAATAGTAGTTTATCATCGTTACAAATAGATTTAATTTTAAAAGGAATAGATTTTATTTTAAAACATAACTATTTTGAATTTAATTCTGAGTTTTATTTACAGTTACAAGGCATTGCGATGGGGACCACCTTTGCCCCATCGTATGCCAATTTATTTATGAGTTCGTTTGAGAATAAATTTATTTGGTCAAATAATCCTTATGCAAAAAATATCATTAGTTATTTTCGTTATATTGACGATATTATTATAATTTGGAAAGGTAAGAAACAATCTGTACATAATTTCATAGAACACATTAATACTAATCCAATGAACCTCAAATTTACCAGTAACATACAGAGTAAAAGTATTGAATTCTTAGATTTAATTCTATACATTGATACAGACAGTAATATTGCTGTACGCAACTATAGAAAGCCAACCGACAAAAATGGCTTTTTGAGTGCCAACAGCGGTCATTTGCCCAGGTGGAAACACAATATTCCACTTGGCCAATATCAAAGGATTAGAAGAAATTGTACATATCTAGAAAACTTTAATAAAGATTCAGAAAACCTAGATTGCAGATTTAAAGAGAAAGGTTACAAAGAGAGTCTTTTGTCCTCTGTAAAAGAAAAAGTTAGCAAAATGGATAGAACCACAATGCTAATGCCTAAAATTAATAAACCAAATGGAGGCTTAAGTGCCAATAAAACAACAGATAATACCATTAGATTTATCACCACTTACAATCAGGGAAGTAAAGACATTGAACATATCCTCAAAAAGCATTGGGGAATTTTAACCTCAGATCCCATACTGGGTCACACATTACCCAATAAACCAACCATAACCTATAAGAAAAACCAGGATTTTAAAAATATTTTAGCACCCTCTAAATTTAAAGCAACACATAAAGTACCCCATACAGAGAAAACACATTGGCTAAGTAGAACTAATGGAACATGGCCATGTGGTATCAAGAACTGTAATATGTGCAATAAGATCATTAGAGGGGAATCATTGAATGATCTGAACAATTCAAAAACTTTTAAAATTAAACACCAATTTACGTGTAAATCCACCTTTGTGGTCTATCTACTTAAATGTATTTGCCATTGTTATTACATAGGGCGTACAAAAAGACTAATAAGAAATAGGTTTAATGAACATTTTAACAATATAAAGAACAAAGTAGAAAACCATAGTGTCCCCCTACATTTCCTAAATCACCATGGAGCGGACCCACAGGGATTAAAAATTATGATACTTGACTGGATACCTCCTAATGGTTCCAAGAACAGACTTAGAAGTCTTAGACAACGTGAAACGTTCTGGATCCACGAATTGCAGACCTTAAATAACATTAACGAAAAAGGCCTTAATATCGATTTGGATCTACAAGCATTTATGTGATTTTAATCTATTTCTCAATACAGTTTTAATATAGTTTTATTAACAAATAGGAAGATATAAAATATTTTTAACTTGAAACTATTTAGCAATGATATTTATTTTCTTTTAACTTATATGATGGATTTATTTATGTGTTTAAAATATAGATTTTTAAAGAACAACATTAACTTTTCAATATGAATAAATATATAGGTATCCTTTTGTTTGAGTATGTGAACTCTCAGCGCTTCCTTTTTCCTTGTACTTTAAAAAAATGTTAAGATCAGATATTTTATAAGTATTTGCATTATACCTATTCGAGCATTTTCTTTATATGTATATACATTCTCGCATTGATTAAGCTGTGAGTAATTTCCTTTTTAAGTTGTTCGTTGTGTTGTTTTTTCCTTTTTTTCTAGTGACGTGAATGGACTGCTCCTATTGGTCCATTTTATATGGGAGTTGTCTGGACATTAAGCCAATCACGAAGGGAAGCGTCAGCCCAATGAGAAGTTGAGATACTAGGGGCGCGCTTTTCCTTGAACATTTAAAAACCACGGACTTTTGGAATTTAATATATCCTCTTGAGAAAGTTAGGCCAGAGCTTGACGAAACGCGTAGAGGTATACGCACTTCAATCTACCACAGTCAGAAACTGCCTGATTCAGCTACGGTCCTGCTAGTACCGTGAGACCCTGAAACTTTTCCGGAGAGTGTAGGAAGGTGATCACGGACTGCTGAAACATCGAGACACACGCTGATACTGACAAACCGGACTGTGGTGATATGATTGTGCCTGTTTGATTTTATATTCTGTACGTGCATTACTAGCACTTCTTGCATTGCGTGTTATATTAAAACATTTTTACCCTTAGAGTTGGTTGCGCTCTCTTTCTTCTCTTGTCCTTGCAGTGTATTGTTATATCAGGAGCACAGCCCTGGTTGTCCCTTTGAGAGCAGCACCCACCGATTTACCAACCACACCTGGGAAGTATTTTACTTATTCCAGATAAGTGTTAAAGCTGTTATTTGGTGTTTCGAATATCTATACATATATATAATAAATGTTCACTTAGATCTATTTAGCTATGATTAGGAAATCTTGCTTTTTCATTATATATTAACATTGTATGTTTTGAACATTAGAATATCCATCAGATTAACTCTTTACTCTGTGCAAAGAAGCGCAGCTTATACTTTGCTACAACACATAGTTTTAGTTGAAATAATTTTTATTGTCATGGATCACATCAAATACAACATAATAAAACAGTGTGCTGGGTTACAATGTCCTAGTATTCTTAAAACAATTAAAGTTTTTAGCACCCTGTTTATATCATTTTCATCAATTTTTCTCCCCCCTTCCCCTCTGCCTTCCCTAACTCCCTCTCCACCCCCTCCCCCCTCTTATCCCATTTCCCTAAACCTAAACTTCATAACTGTATACAAAGAAAAACCTTTAACTTTAAACTTTTCCCGTCGAGCAGTGACAATGTTGTAGATTTCTTTTGAACGCTATATCTATATTTAAGAAAGTTCCTATTCTCTCCAATTTAATTGCCCTAAAAAAGCCTTATTGGTTATTTAGTGTTGATCTGTATGTACCTACATATTTCTGTTTATTTAAAATCCAGTGTATCCACATGTTTTGGAATCTCTCAGATGTCCCTTGTATCCATTCAGCTGATTCTAGCATATTATAAACATCTTCAATTTTGATCATTACCTCACCCCATTCTGGAGCCCCCACTTTCCATTTTCTAGCTATACATATTCTGGTAGCTGTACATATAATATTAACCCATCTATTAGTAATTGAGTTTAGTGACTCCTGGGGGATATGTAGTAAGGCCTGTGAGGCTGATAATGTAAAGGAGTCGTTTAGAATCACCTTAAATAGTTGAGAAAGCTTGTCCCATGTAGGTTGTATCTTTGCACACTCCCACCACATGTGAAAATAGGTCCCTATCCCTTTACATCCCTGATAACATAATCTACTACCCTGTGTGGTGTAATGTGAGGATTTCAGTGGTGTAAGGTACCATCTATATGAGGTTTTTATTGAGTTTTCGATAAGGTCTGCCCCTATTAAGCTTCTCCTCATTGAGGAGAAAATCTGGCTCCAATCTTCTCTATCATAGGTTATAGCTAAATCATAACACATAGTTTTAAAGGGACAGTCAAGTCCAAAAAAACTTTTATGATTCAAATAGGGCATGCAATTTTAAACAACTTTCCAATTTACTTTTATCACCAATTTTGCTTTGTTCTGTTTGTATTCTTAGTTGAAAGATAAACCTAGGAGGTTCATATGCTAATTTCTTAGACCTTGAAGGCCGCCTCAAATCTAAATGCATTTTGACAGTTTTTCACCACTAGAGAGTGTTAGTTCATGTGTTTCATATAGATAACATTGAGTTCATGCACTTGAATTTACTGAGGAGTGAGCACTGATTGGCTAAAATGCAAGTCTGTCAAAATAACTGAAATAAGGGGGCAGTCTGGAGAGGCTTAGATACAAGGTAATTACAAAGATAAAACATTTATTATTATAACTGTCTTAATTATACAAAACTGGGGAATGGGGAATGGGATTATCTATCTTTTAAAACAACAACAATTCTGGTGTTGATTGTCCCTTTAAGTGTGTTATGGGCCAGGCAGGAGAGCTGGAGCGGTGGAATTGCACACACACTGTCAATTTTTATTATTTAAATTACTAGTAAAACAATATTCTTAAACAGTCACCTAACAGATCTACAGCTCAAACAATGACTTGTATAAAACAAACTCCATATTACGAGATTTACATGGGTAACCCATGATTCCTCAGAGAACTCAAAAGTAAGCAAGTTGTTAGTGCTCTGGCTGATGTGATTTTTTTTCCAGAATGAGGGATAGTTACCAAGCAAGTGCCAGAGGCTCTAGGCCTTGCTTAGAGGAACATCAATGCTTTAGGGAAATTACATTTTTACTGAGCGCCTAAAAATCTGGCTTTATATCCCTGGTTTTGCTTTACTAGAATCTCAAACTAAAATGGAAACACTGTGTTCTCCACAATGAATTCATTTGTTCAATTATATTTATTGCAAATGATTTTCCCACCTTTTTTTTAACACTGAGCACCCATTAAGGGTTAAGCAGTTGTCCACAAGTTCTTCTCTTACAACAGGAATACTTTGAGTCAAACCAAACTACTCCAGCAATTAATCCCCTAACCAGAATACCACCACTGCAAAAACATTCTAAATTCCCTGCTGCATGATTCCTAATAGACGTACCTGCTACTCCCTGTTTGAAGGGACATTAAACTGCTGTGTACAACTACAATAGCAGGGTTACTACTTATCATGCTATTGTTGGTTTTCCTGCAGCTCTCTTCAAACCCGTTCTTTCTCATTTTAATCCTCTAAAAGTGCTGGTTAGTAAAGTTCTGCATCTTCACAATGAGCGCCGCCATCTTGGAGTTTAAAAATTCTCCCTCCCTTTTACAGAAGCACGGGTCATTCACAGATAATTATGTTAGTGTCTTCTTGACAAGCCATGTTGTGCACTTTAGTTTAGTGTGAATAATACAGAGTGCAAGCTGTACATTTTGCAGTGGCTGCACTGCTCTACATTATTTCTGAGGGCTTTTTATATATGTTTATATATGTATGGAACTTTTAAACTGTGTAAATTACTTGCAAAAATTATATTATTCAAACTAACACAAAGTAAAAGTAGGGTTGTCAGGTGTCAAGTATTGAACCGGACAGCCGAGTATTTTAGCAGAAAGTCTACTTAATTTTTTTTTATTGTTTAACTCTTTGAGTGCTAAGCACTTTCCCACTTGGGTGCTAAGATTTTTTTTTTATTTTTTTTTTATTTATTTTTTTGAACAAAATTTATTTAACTTCTTTTTTTTTCAGACCCCCAATGCTTACACTGTTGGAAAGGTTTGGTCTTGGGGGTCTGTAGCTGCTTAGATGCCTGAGATACAGACTTCTAAGCAGCATGCCCCCTGCTCCTATACTTAACATTGTTAAGTATAAATAAAGTTGTGCGGTGACGTCATCACGTTATTGCACGTGACGTCACCATGCAAAACGGGAAGCCCCAGCGATGCCTGTCACTCTACAGGCACGATCGCCGGGGTAGGAGTGGGTGGGAGCCCCCAGATCTCCCTCAAAGTGGGAGAGTGCTAGCGACGGCTCTGAGCGTCAGTGACCTCTCAGAGCCGTCATTAGCACTCAAAGGGTTAAAAAGATAATCCCTTTATTACCCATTCCCCAGCTTTGCATAACTAACACAGTTATATTAATATACTTGTTACCTCTGTGATTACCTTGTAACTAAGCCTCTGCAGACTGCCCCCTTATCTCAGTTCTTTTGACAGACTTGCATTTTTTGCCAATCAGTGCTGACTCATAAATAACTCAACAGGAGTGAGAACAATGTTTTATATCTATCTATCTATCTATATATACAGGGAGTGCAGAATTATTAGGCAAATGAGTATTTTGACCACATCATCCTCTTTATGCATGTTGTCTTACTCCAAGCTGTATAGGCTCGAAAGCCTACTACCAATTAAGCATATTAGGTGATGTGCATCTCTGTAATGAGAAGGGGTGTGGTCTAATGACATCAACACCCTATATCAGGTGTGCATAATTATTAGGCAACTTCCTTTCCTTTGGCAAAATGGGTCAAAAGAAGGACTTGACAGGCTCAGAAAAGTCAAAAATAGTGAGATATCTTGCAGAGGGATGCAGCACTCTTAAAATTGCAAAGCTTCTGAAGCGTGATCATCGAACAATCAAGCGTTTCATTCAAAATAGTCAACAGGGTTGCAAGAAGCGTGTGGAAAAACCAAGGCGCAAAATAACTGCCCATGAACTGAGAAAAGTCAAGCGTGCAGCTGCCAAGATGCCACTTGCCACCAGTTTGGCCATATTTCAGAGCTGCAACATCACTGGAGTGCCCAAAAGCACAAGGTGTGCAATACTCAGAGACATGGCCAAGGTAAGAAAGGCTGAAAGACGACCACCACTGAACAAGACACACAAGCTGAAACGTCAAGACTGGGCCAAGAAATATCTCAAGACTGATTTTTCTAAGGTTTTATGGACTGATGAAATGAGAGTGAGTCTTGATGGGCCAGATGGATGGGCCCGTGGCTGGATTGGTAAAGGGCAGAGAGCTCCAGTCCGACTCAGACGCCAGCAAGGTGGAGGTGGAGTACTGGTTTGGGCTGGTATCATCAAAGATGAGCTTGTGGGGCCTTTTCGGGTTGAGGATGGAGTCAAGCTCAACTCCCAGTCCTACTGCCAGTTTCTGGAAGACACCTTCTTCAAGCAGTGGTACAGGAAGAAGTCTGCATCCTTCAAGAAAAACATGATTTTCATGCAGGACAATGCTCCATCACACGCGTCCAAGTACTCCACAGCGTGGCTGGCAAGAAAGGGTATAAAAGAAGAAAATCTAATGACATGGCCTCCTTGTTCACCTGATCTGAACCCCATTGAGAACCTGTGGTCCATCATCAAATGTGAGATTTACAAGGAGGGAAAACAGTACACCTCTCTGAACAGTGTCTGGGAGGCTGTGGTTGCTGCTGCACGCAATGTTGATGGTGAACAGATCAAAACACTGACAGAATCCATGGATGGCAGGCTTTTGAGTGTCCTTGCAAAGAAAGGTGGCTATATTGGTCACTGATTTGTTTTTGTTTTGTTTTTGAATGTCAGAAATTTATATTTGTGAATGTTGAGATGTTATATTGGTTTCACTGGTAAAAATAAATAATTGAAATGGGTATATATTTGTTTTTTGTTAAGTTGCCTAATAATTATGCACAGTAATAGTCACCTGCACACACAGATAACCCCCTAAAATAGCTATAACTAAAAACAAACTAAAAACTACTTCCAAAACTATTCAGCTTTGATATTAATTAGTTTTTTGGGTTCATTGAGAACATGGTTGTTGTTCAATAATAAAATTAATCCTCAAAAATACAACTTGCCTAATAATTCTGCACTCCCTGTATATATATATATATATATATATATATATATATATATATATATATATGTGGCACACGTGAACTAGCAGTGTCTAACAGTAAAAAACGATCAAAATGCCCTGAGGTAAGAGGCGGCCTTCAACAGCTTAGAAATCAGTTTATGAGCCTACCAAGGTTTAGCTTTCAACAAAGAATACCAAGAGAACAATGCACATTTGATGATAAAAGTAAATTGAAAAGTTGTTTAAAATTGCATGCCCTATCTGAATCACGTATGTTTAATTTTGACTTGATTGTCCCTTTAAATGTCCAGTATTTTTGAAGTCACTTAAGTGTCTGCTAAATGTAAAAGGCCTCTTTGCTTTATAATTATGCTATTATACATGATACAGGGATGTTAAATCACTGTTGTGTGTGCTCCTGGCATTCAAGGAGTCAAATTACTACGGTGTACGTAAGCTACTGGTATCTAAAAATGTAAAAAAAATATTTAAATGTACGCTACTGGCAACCAAGGGGATAAAAGATCTGCTCAGTTGTGAAAACTCTATATGCCGGGAACAATGGTGGGGCCTATGGTTGAGCTAATGGTGATACCCCACCTACTAGCTGTACCCTATCACCTATAGGCTGTCCAGTATGGAGCACAACTGGCAACGCTAAGTACACGCCGGTAACATCACTGATCTGTGAAAGTGCACTGCTTCTATCACGGGATGCAACAATACTCGCACTACAAGATGGCAGCGCCCAGTATAAGATGCAGAACTTTACCAAGAGGATTCTGTTAAGGGTTAAAAGGAAAAACAATGGCAGGATGAGTCGTAATCATTCTACTGTAGTTGTACCCAGCAGTTTAATGTCCCTTTAAAACCATGGTACCCATCTAATTAAACTAACCCATTAAACAATGTTTCATGTTTGTGGGTCATACGATTATGAACTGTTAGGGACAATATGATTGTTCAGGGGTAAGTGATCCCATGTACTTTATTGATTTGTTTTTGACAGAGATTATTTCTGAGATTATGTTATTGTTTGACTTTTTTTTTTTCAAAATCTACGAGCCAACTGAAATATTTAGGAGCCATAATGGTTTTCAGTAGCCACATGGTAAAAATATTTTTTCTCTTTCCTCTAAATGCTATTTAAATATAGTCAGGACTTAAAACCAGCAGATGAGTCTATTATTTATTAACCAGATTACAATAGCAGACTAAAACCTTACCAGATATCAGTTTAGGCAATGATTTCTTTTTATTTCCGTCTTTACATCAGCAAGCATTGCATCAGAGTCTGTGGTTTTGTAAACCTGCAATGATGATTATACCTTTCTGCAGTATTTCAGCTGACAGCAGCCACAATAATATATATAAATATTTGTATATTGTTTAGTTACCACAGTTATCCCTATTAAAGTCATCACTGTCATAATAACCCTATTCACAAATCTGCCTTCACTGTATTAGCCATAGTTATAACAAACTGCTAGTACATCAACCTCTTTACATCATTCCTAATTATCTCCGAATTCCCAGACCCCTGACCTAATTAACCTGTAACCAGCAATAAATGCTCCTGCTTCTTACTCTAATTAATATCAACAATTAACCTCCTAGCCCTTGTAAAACAAAACAAAAAACAGTGACTGGCTCCTAGAATTTTACCCCTGGCTTCTAACTTTTTGGGGTTTATTCTCCATATATCTATATACAACTACCACTGTTTCGGCTCCTAAAAGAATGCCTGGCTCCTAAATATTCTTACTGGCTCCTAATTTTTATTGATTTGTTGAGCACTGCTGAACCCTCTGCAAAGAATTATTTTAATAGCTCTAATTGTATCTGTAATCACCCACCATTACCCTGGTTATTGCTTTCAAAGTAACAAATTAATTACTCTCTATATTAACACCCCCCCCCCCCAATCCAAAATAGATGCTTACTTGAATCCTGTTGCCAGCTTTATGTTGTTTCTACAGTCTTAACTGAAGTGTGTGCTCCTCCCCAAAACTATCCTGATTAGTTATGTAATTAATGGTAATACACCCTCAAATCTTTAATTGATCACCCTAAAATGTGTGTTTTTCTGCAAATAACCTTGGCACTCACTGTCTCTTTATTCTCTAAGCTCTTAATTCCTATTTCAACCACTCAAATAAACATCATTATTCTAAAGAGCTTAAGAAAAAGAATTAGGACAAAATAAATTCTCAGACTGGCAAGTTATTTTTAAAAGGACAACCTCCTCCTCAACATCTGTGTATACAGTAGAGCAAAATGATAAACTGCTCTTTCAATGATACTGTTCTGCCCCAGAATTTTAGATAAGCAGTGTCACTAACTGAGGCTAAATTAAAACATATTGGCTTTAATATCTATTTACACTGAAAGGGATGTATTTTCTAAAAACAGGAATGTATCATGCACCCCTCAGTCTGAAGTTAATGAAAACATTTTTTTTAAGAGTTATCTCAGGTTTTATGATAATTCTTACTGTGTATGTGATTTCCTGGATTGTGCGTCCCAAATGTTTTAGTCTCATAAATATTCTGAGTGCACAAAGACATGCAAAAGAATTAGAGTAGAACAAAACCTATCATTTTGGATTTAATTGTTAAATTGCTATTAAAATACTAATACCAAAGTCCTGAAGTTGTAGTACTTTTTTCATTTCCAAACATTATATATATATAATTTATTAGGGTGGAAAAATGTCACTATAATTTATTAGTCAGCAGGGCCGGCTCAAGATATTCTGCTGCCTGGGTCAGAGAATGACACCCCCAGTAGTAACATTGCTGATTAGCATATCAACTTACTAGCCTGACTGCTGACCTTGCTAAGCCTGCCTACCTGCATGCTACCAATGTTTATGCAGAACTGCACTATAAGTGGCAAGGTAGTTAGGGAAGAGATGCACTTGTCTCACCTTTAATGTTGCCCTGACCAATTCTGTGTCTTTGCACATAATAAGGATATGCTGCTGGGAGCCTACAACTTCCCCCACAGAGACACAGGACATGAATGGTCTGTGTCTGACAATGACTGACTCAGTTACTGAAGTGCTGCCCCTTGTCAAGTGCTGCCTGGGTCCATTGGACCCACTTGGTCCCATGGTTGAGCCAGCCCTGTTAGTCAGGTGCTAAAAGCTACTAGCCCAGAGGGAAAATGTTGCTATTTCACTCAATGTTAATGTTACGGTACCAACAGTGTACCAAGGGTTAATACCAGATGAACAATGTCCTGCATAGGGAATCAGCAATTCACAACCCAGCCAGTTTCAGGTTTAAAACAGAATGTCTACTTTATTTGAAGGCAGCACACAGATTTATACACCCTGGCTTCAGGTTACAAAGGGCATTGGTTTAACAGTAAAGCAAACATATGAACAATGCATCAAACCTCTAACAATTGTCTATTCACAGGTAAAACAGATTAACATATTAAGTTAATTAACTAGGGAAGAACGTTTACTCAGACAATCTGATGTTGGGCAGTCTAGTTAACATAATCACACAAGGACACAATCAGTTTACCCAGACAGACTCCTGAGACACAATCAGATCTGAAACATACATAGAATACATCTTATTACTGAATATAGGAACAGTTCTTATTAGCTATAAAGTCTTTTATGCCCACTTGGCTTATAGAGTCACAATTGCTCCCACAAGGGGCACTCACACCCTGTACCCATCCTGTATTTATGGATACAGGGTGACATAGACATAAGACAGAGTTATGAAAGTACATGGGGTGTCCAGCATATAAAATTCCATATTTCCATGCAGTCTCTGGGTATCCTTAAGCCCATGTACCTCCAGCCCAAAGAATGTTCCATAACAGGCCCTCCAATGTACAGTGGCGAGATTGGTTTTGTCACATCTCTCCCCTTTTCCAAACAGACTAACAGGGTATCTGACCTCCTGCCGGTCAGTGCCCTGGTTAGTCCAGCAACCCACCCATAAAACACAATTAGTAGTACAGCCCACCCACAATAAATGGTTACTACACCTGAGTACGGGGAAAACTTGTCCATGTCCAGGTACCTCACCACAGCTGTGTGGGGGACTGGTACGCTGAATTGGTGGGTTGCGAGGTGGGCAGAGACCAGCTGTACTCTGCCCGGGTGCCAGCACTACCATGGAAGTAGCCTGGTGGGAGCCTGGTTGCTGGAGGGGGAGACCGACTGTCTCCCCTTTGGATACATAGCTGTGCTGCTGGAGGGGGAGACCATTCGTCTCCCCTTTGGCTAAACAGCCGTGTTGCTGGGGGACAGGACCAACTGTCCCTACCCCTTGTAACGCAGCCTGCCGCTGGGGAATGGAGTCTGGGCTCCCAAAGTCAGGCTCTGCAAAGGACTCCCATAACAAGCCAGGACCATCAAACTCCTCTCCCTCTGGTTTGTCATGCTCGGCTGTCCAGGGTATATAATGTGCCATATACCACCAGAGCGCCTGGTAGGCATGTCAGTTTGCTGGGACAATCCATCTGGATTCCCGTTATGAGAGAGAATTCCTGTCCATACAAACAAGGGTTCAAATTCCTCAGTGCCCAGACCAGGGCCAAACAGTCCTTCAAAATCCCATCAGCTTCTTTACGAGTTTTCTGTACCTGCTCTTTATAGGTATCCACAATCCCTTCATACTGACATAGGGTGCCCTTGAGTTGCTGCACCTCACTATGAGCCAGCGTCAGCTTCTCCTCAAGTGTCGCTAAGTTTGTCTTTAAGGTTTCATGTCCCACTCTCAAGCTGGTGTTTTCTGCAGTCTGTCGGTGCAGCTTGTCTAGCAGAGATTCACGTTCTAAACGTGCTTTTTCCTCTGCGCTCCTCTTCTCCTTCATCAGCGCATTGTAACGGGACCTCCACATATCAATAGCGGATAGAGATTTACTGAGCTCATCGTCCTGGGGCTTAGCAGCAGGTGGGTCAGTCTCTGCTGCATGGATCTGGGCACGGGTAGTCACAGAGTTAACATCAGCGGGACCCATAGGAGCGTAGGCAGAAACAAGGGGGGCCAAGTCATTTCCAAGAAGAACATCAGCAGGTAAGTCCTTCTTGACCCCCACATTCACAGGTCTAGCGCCCACTCCCCAATCCAAATGTACCCTGGCAACAGGTAGGCTGAACACATCGCCCCCTGCTAACCTCACAGCCACAGTGTCTCCCGTGTACTGTTTCTCAGACACCAAGTTCTTTTGAAGCAAGGTCATGGTAGCACCAGTATCCCATAGACCACTGACCTTCTTCCCATTCACTTTAACCAGTTGCCGGTTATTCCGATGGGCAGCTTGCACAAGGTCTGCCTCATGTAGGATGCTCCAGCATTCTTGCGCCTCTACGTAGCGGGCCGTAGGCTGAGGATTACGTGGGATTCCGCCGGCGGGTCTTCTCCAGGACTGCGCTTGGTTCGCTGCGTTTAGGGGACACTCTGGTCTTTTGTGCCCTAGTTGCTTACATCTAAAGCACCGAATAGGTTGTGAGTAGCACCGCAAATTGAACAGGGCTCTCTGAGGGTAGTTCGTGGCCGGAGGCCGTGTGGTATAGCGGTGCGCCGGGGTTTGGTAACTGGCAGCTGCTGGGGTGACTGGGGGTCTGTACTCCACTCTAGCAGGGGGCTTAGTGGTAGCAGTGTCCAGTTTGCGGGCATCCGTATACTCATCTGCCAAGCGAGCCGCTTCCTGCAGGGTGGAGGGTTTACGGTCCCGAACCCACTCTCGAACTCCTGCGGGTAACTTGTCGAAGCAATGTTCCAACAGGAATAGCTGCAGCACCTCTTCCCCAGATATGGCTTGGCACCCCGCTATCCAGTGAGCTGCTGTGCGGTGCACCTTACATGCCCACTCAAGGTAGGAATCTCCAGCTAATTTAACAGTGTCTCTGAACCGCCTCCGGTATGCCTCTGGTGTAACCGCATACCTGGAGAGCAGAGCCTCTTTTACAGTATTATAATCCCTGACTTCCTCATCTGGAATGGCCCGAAAAGCCTCTCTGGTCCGGCCGGATAATTTTCCAGATAATATCGTGACCCAGTCCTCTGCGGGTACCTTGTGTAGTGCACATTGCCTCTCAAAATCCGCAAGGTACCCATCAATCTCTCCTTCTGTTTCCAGGAAGTTTTTAAAAGCTGCAAAATTTACTTTTCTCTTTTCCATCTTAGTCAGTATTGTAATAATCCCCCTCTTCCTGAGGTTACTGGCTTGTGTAGTTGCTCTTCTGGGCGATAAGGTTCATTCCGTCGCTGCCACCAATGTTACGGTACCAACAGTGTACCAAGGGTTAATACCAGATGAACAATGTCCTGCATAGGGAATCAGCAATTCACAACCCAGCCAGTTTCAGGTTTAAAACAGAATGTCTACTTTATTTGAAGGCAGCACACAGATTTATACACCCTGGCTTCAGGTTACAAAGGGCATTGGTTTAACAGTAAAGCAAACATATGAACAATGCATCAAACCTCTAACAATTGTCTATTCACAGGTAAAACAGATTAACATATTAAGTTAATTAACTAGGGAAGAACGTTTACTCAGACAATCTGATGTTGGGCAGTCTAGTTAACATAATCACACAAGGACACAATCAGTTTACCCAGACAGACTCCTGAGACACAATCAGATCTGAAACATACATAGAATACATCTTATTACTGAATATAGGAACAGTTCTTATTAGCTATAAAGTCTTTTATGCCCACTTGGCTTATAGAGTCACAATTGCTCCCACAAGGGGCACTCACACCCTGTACCCATCCTGTATTTATGGATACAGGGTGACATAGACATAAGACAGAGTTATGAAAGTACATGGGGTGTCCAGCATATAAAATTCCATATTTCCATGCAGTCTCTGGGTATCCTTAAGCCCATGTACCTCCAGCCCAAAGAATGTTCCATAACAGGCCCTCCAATGTACAGTGGCGAGATTGGTTTTGTCACAGTTAAAGATAGGAAAAAGTCAAATTTCTTACTGGTCCGGGACTAGTGGAAATTTCAAGCCCTGGATGTGTGTGTGATCAGAGATTGAATTTCTTGGCCTTACAGAAAAAAAACATGTGGGTGATAGAGATTCCTAGAAGCAATTTTAATGCTTTACAATACATGTTCCTCCCTGCATACAGAGGCGTTAAACACATAGTAGAAGTACCACTTGTGACCCACAGAACACTGCTGGTTCCAGATAGGATCAGCATCAATTTCGGTTTAGGACCAGCAGTGCTCTGTAAGTCCGTAGTGGTACTTCTAAAATGTGTTTAACCACTTTGTGGCTGTTAAATACAGCATTCAAGGTTTACTACTCTTAAAATGACATGCTCTAACAACATTTTTGACAATAATGGCCGTTTAAATTGTGCTAATTTCAATTGACAACAAAAAATAAAAATGTTCTACTATTTTCTTGTCATTTTGATGTCTTTTGATCTCTTGAATAAAATGCGTAGAAGGTGTCTGTAAAGTTTTTCTTTAGTGTTAAGCCAAATTGTATTATCTTTTTGTCTTAACTTATATTATTACTTTATTTTTTTCTTAAATGTTATGGCTGCAATCCATTAATGCTACTAATACCAAAAAATCTACGCTATGTGTGCCAGAAAAGAATCTTACTGAGAGGTTCTAGCCACCGGCTAATAACCACTAGGAAATGCTAAGAGATACTGGGCAGAAATAAATTACAGAGGAAGTTGTTTACTTCACTCCTGCAGAGCATCTTGCATATGCTATAAATAGGAGTAGGCGTCATTTCCATCCCTGCAAAGTGAACTTAAAACATTTTCTGTATTTGTATTATTTGCTGCAATAAAATATAACCTTAAAGGGACATGAAACCCCAAATTTTTCTTTCATGATTCAGATATAGAATACAATTTTAAACAACTTTCCAATTTACTTCTATCATTTAATTTGCTTCCTTCTCTTGTTATCTTTTTCTGAAAGGTTTATCTAGGCAAGCTCAGAAGCAGCAGACAACCTAGGTTCTAGCTGTTGATTGGTGGCTTCATATATATATATATTGATTGTGATTGGCTCACCAATGTGTTCAGCTAGAAACCATTAGTGCATTGCTACTTCTTCAACAAATGATACCAAGAGAATGAAACAAATTAGCTAATAGAAAGTAAATTAGAAAGTTGTTTAAAATTGTATTCTCTATCTGAATAATGAAAGAAAAAAACTTGGGTTTCATGTCCCTTTAAGTGTTAAAGGGACAGTTTACAATAGAATTTGTATTGTTTTAAAAGATAGATAATCCCTTTATTACCCATTCCCCAGTTTGCATAACCAACACAGTTATATTAGTATACTTTTTACCTATGTGATTACCTTGTATCTAAGAACCTTCTTCCAGGCCCCTGATCACATGACTGTGACTGTTTATTATCTATTGTCTTGCATTTAGCATTGTGTTGTGCTAAATCTTAAATAACTTTCTGTGCCTGAACACAGTGTTATCTATATGGCCCACGTGTACTTTCTGTCTCTTTGTGTTGAAAAGAAATTTAAAAAGCATGTGATAAGAGGCAGCCCTCAAAGGCTTAGAAATTAGCATATGAGCCTACCTATGTTTAGTTTAAACTAAGAATACCAAGAGAAAAAAGCAAATTTGATGATAAAAGTAAATTGGAAAGTTGATTAAAATTACATGTCCTATCTGAATAATGAAAGTTTAATTTTAAATAGACTGTCCCTTTAAATATAAGCATACTGTGGGCTAGATTACGAGTGGAACGCAATTTTTCGCAAGAGATACATTTTTTGCATATTACAAGTTAAAAGTTAGAAGTTTTCGCACGAGCGCTAACCCGACGTGCACAAAAAGACAAACTTCTAATATTGCAAGCACATTGACATATTCCCCCATAGGCCTCTAGTTATCAAGGTCTGTCGGACCTGATCCGACAGTGCGGAACAGGTCCGATAGACCTCGCTGAATACGGCGAGCAATACGCTCGCCGTATTCAGCATTGCACCAGCAGCCGCCTGCAGACTCGCGGCCAATAGGCCGCCAGCAGGGGATGTCAATCAACCCAATCGGGTTGATTTCCGGCGATGTCTGTCCGTCTGCTCTTTGTGACCGCTGCTTCATAACTGCTGTTTCTGGCGAGCCAGAAACACGGGGCTTGATACATATTCCCCATAGACTTCAATAGAGTGCAAAAAGTATACAAAAACCGAACAAGCCTGCAAACGAGATCGCGTTAAGTGTGCTAACCCGACATAAAAATATGAATATTTCACATTCCAATTTTCTTCACATAGCAGAATATGATCTATTTATTCTTAAATACGTATTTCTATATATAGCTGATGCTTTTTTGGTAAAAAATAAATACAATTATATATATATATATATATATATATATATATATATATATATATATATATATATATATATATAAGCAAGGACAGTTCATGCATGATAAATTCATCCACCAATAAAAAGTGCTGTCCAGAGTCTGAACCAAAAAAAAAGCTTAGATGCCTTCTTTTTCAAATAAAGATAGCAAGAGAACGAAGAAAAATTGATAATTTGAGTAAATTAGAAAGTTGCTTAAAATTACTTATAACTTGCTAGTTTCTTATGTAAGATATTTGTCTCCATTTTTCTATTTGCTTATTAAATTATATTATATTTATCTCTGGGGAAGGGAGCCTGTCACCTTGGGATAAGCTATTGTCACACGCAGCATTATCAGGCTTATATTCCTTGATTTTTTTCTAAGTGGAAGTGCCGGCTAGGACATACTCTTACCTTATCTTTTCTTGATCTATCCCTCTTGTTTTTCTTTTATGATTATATATATATTGGTAATTGATATGTATAGGAATATCTATTTAAAACATATTTAGAACATATTCCCCTATGTGAAGAAATTGGAATGTGAAATATTTACTGTACATACATAGTTAAACACTTCTGTGATTACCTTGTATCTAAGCCTCTTTTGACAGCTCCCTGATCACATGGCTATTTATTTATTATCTACTATTGACTTGCATTTTAGCCAATTTGTCCAGTGCCAGCCACAACTTCTCGGGAGAGAGAACAATGTTATCTATCTATATGGCACACATGAACTAGCAGTCTCTTGTTGTAAAATTATAATAAAAAAGCATATGATAAAAGGCTGTCAGTAGTGACTTAGAAACAAGCAAAAATTTAGAGGTTTAAATGTAATAAAGTAAAGATATAATGCTGTTACTACCCATTCCCCAGCTTTGCACAACCAACACCAACATTGGGCTCGTTTCCATTGAGTTGTTAAAGTTTGGAAACTGCTGGTAACATAAAAATTCTCCATAGACTTTAATCGAGATAGATGTTTTTACCAACAGTTTCCAAATGTTACCACCTCAATGGAAATGAGCAGATTGTTATATTAATATACTTTATAACATTTAAAGGGACACTGAACCCAATTTTTTTATTTTGTGATTCAGATAGAGCATGACATTTTAAGCAACTTTCTAATTTACTCCTATTATACATTTTTCTTCCTTCCCCTGCTATTTTTATTTGAAAAAGAAGTAATCTAAGCTTTTTTTTTTTGGTTAAGGACTCTGGGCAGCACTTTTTTTTATTGGTGAATGAATTTATCCACCAAACAGCAAGAACAACCCAGGTTGTTCACCAAAAATGGGCCAGCATCTAAACTTACAATCTTGCATTTCAAAGAGAATGAAGACATTTTGATTATGGGAGTAAATTAGAAAGTTGCTTAAAATTCCATGCTCTACTCTATCTGAATCACAAAAGAATACATTTGGGTTCAGTGTCCCTTTAAATATCTAAATTTCTGCCTGTTTCTAAGCCACTAAAGACAGCCCCTTATAACATGTTTTTTTTATTAATTTTTCACAACAGGAGACTGCTATTTCATGTGGGCCATATAGATAACATTGTGTTCACGCCCGAGGAGTTATTTAAGCGTTAGCGCAACACAGTACTAAATGCAAGTCAATAGATAATAAATAAAAAGTCATGTAATCAGGGGGCTGTCAGAAGGTGTTTAGATACAAGGTAATCACAGAGGTAGAAAGTATATTAATATATCTGTGTTGGTTATGCAAAACTGGGGAATGGGTATGATAGGGATTATCTATCTCTTAAAACAATAACAATTCTATTGTAGACTTTCCCTTTAATATAACAGTGTTGGTTGTGCAAAGCTGGGGAATGGGTAGTAAAGGCGTTATCTATCCTTTTTAAACAATAACAATTTGGGTGTTGACTGTCCCTTTAAATATACAGTCATATGCAAAAGTTTAGGCACCCCTGACAATTTCCATGATTTTTATTTATAAATAATTGGGTGTTTGGATCAGCAATTTCATTTTGATCTATCAAATAACTAAAGGACATAGTAATATTGTCTTGTTGAAATATCCAGTTCTGGCATAACTTCAACTTTATAAATGATTCCTCAACATTATTCTCAAGGATCTGCTGATATTGAGTGGAATCCATGCGATCCTTAACTTTAACAAGATTCCCAGTACCGGCACTGGACACACAGCCCCACAGCATGATGGAACATCCACCAAATTTTACTGTGGCTAGCAAGTCTTTGTCTTGGAACGCTGTGTTCTTTTGCCGCCATGCATAACTCCCCTTGTTATGACCAAATAACTCAATCTTTGTTTCATCAGTCCACAGCACCTTCTTCCAAAATGAAGCTGGCTTGTCCAAATGTGCATTTGCATACCTCAAGCGACTCTCTTTGTGGTGTGTGTGCAGAAAAGGCTTCTTCCGCATCCCTCTCCCATATGCTGAATTGTTGAACGATGCACAGTGACACCATCTGAAGCAAGATGATGTTGTAGGTCTTTGGAGGTGGTCTGTGGGCTGTTTTTGACCGTTCTCACCATCCTTTGCCTTTGCCTCTCCGATATTTTACTTCGGCCTTAACAAGAACTGTGCCTGTGGTCTTCCATTTCCTCACTATGTACCTCACAGTGGACACTGACAGCTTAAATCTCTGCAATAGCTTTTTGTAGCCTACCCCTAAACCATAATGTTGAACAATCTTTGTTTTCAGGTCATTTGAGAGTTGTTTTGAGGCCCCCATGTTGCCACTCTTCAGAGGAGAGTCAAAGGCCTCTATTTAACAAAGTCTGGCGGACCTGATCCGACAGTGCGGATCAGGTCCGCCAGACCTCGCTGAATGCGGAGAGCCATACGCTATCCCTATTCAGCATTGCACCAGCAGCTCACAAGATCTGCTGGTGCAACGCCGCCCCCTGCAGACTCGCGGCCAATAGGCCGCCAGCAGGGAGGTGTCAATCAACCCGATCGTACTTGATCGGTTTGATTTCCAGCGATGTCTGTCCGCCTGCTCAGAGCAGGCGGACAGGTTATGGGGCAGCGGTCTTTGTGACCGCTGCTTCATAACTGCTGTTTCTGGCGAGTCTGAAGACTCACCAGAAACACGGGCCGTCAAGCTCCTTTCGGAGCTTGATAGATAGGCGCCAAAGAGAATAACAACTTGCAATTGGCCACCTTAAATACCTTTTCTCATGATTGGATGCACCTGTCTATGAAGTTCAAGGCTTAATGGGCTCACCAAACCAATTGTGTGTTCCAATTAATCAGTGCTAGGTAGTTGCAGGTATTCAAATCAACAAAATGACAAGGGTTCCCAAATGTATGCACCTGTCTAATTTAATTTTGATGCATATTGCACATTTTCTGGTAATCCAATAAACCTCATTTCACTACTGAAATATTACTGTGTCCTTCAGTTATTTGATAGATCAAAATGAAATTGATGATCCAAACACCCAATTATTTATAAATGAAATTGTCAGGGGTGCCTAAACCTTTGCATACGACTGTAAATATTGCATAAATATGATTTTATATGTTTTTAGATACTTTTTCTTTTTTTGGACTTTATATTGCAGTTTTTTGCACCCTGGTACTTGTTGACTGGTTAGGTGAGAGCGCTTTCTCTTTGAAATTTATATATATATATATATATATATATATATATATATATATATATATATATATATGTGTGTGTGTTTATATGTATATATGTGTCTGTATATGTCTACACCTCACTGACAAGACCCAATGAAGGCTGAAACGAACGTCTGGGTTGCTGTGTTTCTTGTTCAGAGAGGAATTGCCTGGTATTTCGGCGCTGGACTGACCATAATAGGGATCAGACTGATATACTAAAGGAAAGTTCTACTCTGTGAAAAGCATTACTGGGCTAAAAGAAGCTGCATCCAGGTGGTAAATCGCCATAGAACAGGCTAACAATGGTATTGAGCAGGTTGCTCGTTCCTGTGAGTGTGTTTCTCTGTGTGTGTGTGTGTATATATACAGTAAATATTTTATTATATCTATAAATGTGACAACACTGAAGAAATGAAACTTTCCTACCATGTAAAGTAGTGAGTGTACAGCCTGTATAACAGTGTAAATTTGCTGTCCCCTCAAAATAGCTCAACACACAACCATTAAAATTCTGAACCATTGGCAACAAAAGTGTGTACACCCCTAAGTGGAAATGTCCAAATTGGGCCCAATTAGCCATTTTCCCTCCCCGGTGTCATGTGACTCGTTAGTGTTACAAGGTCTCAGGTGTGAATAGAGAGCAGGTGTGTTAAATTTGGTGTTATCGCTCTCACACTCTCTCATATTGGTCACTGGAAGTTCAACATGGCACCTCATGGCAAAGAACTCTCTGAGGAGCTGAAAAAAAATTGTTGCTCTTCATAAAGATGGCCTAGGCTATAAGAAGATTGCCAAGACCCTGAAACTGAGCTGCAGTATGGTGGGCAAGACCATACAGTGGTTTCACAGGACAGATTCCACTCAGAACAGACCGCGCCATGGTCGACCAAAGAAGTTGTGTGTACGTGCTCTGCGTCATATCCAGAGGTTGTCTTTGGGAAAAAGACGTATGAGTGCTGTCAGCATTGCTGCAGAGGTTAAAGGGGTGGTGGGTCAGCCTGTCAGTGCTCAGACCATACGCCACACATTGCATCAAATTGGTCTGAATGGCTGTCATCCCAGAAAGAAGCCTCTTCTAAAGATGATGCACAAGAAAGCCTGCAAACAGTATGCTGAAGACAAGCAGACTAAGGACATGAATTACTGGAACCATGTCCTGTGGTCCGATGAGACTAAGATAAACTTATTTGGTTCAGATGGTATCAAGCGTGTGTGGCAGCAACCAGGTGAGGAGTACAAAGACAAGTGTGTCTTGCCTACAGTCAAGCATGGTGGTGGGAGTGTGATGGTCTGTGCCTGCATGAGTGCTGCCGGCACTGGGGAGCTACCGTTCATTGAGGGAACCATGAATATGAAAATGTACTGTGGCATACTGAAGCAGAGCATGATCCCCTCCCTTCGGAAACTGGGCCACAGGGCAGTATTCCTACATGATAACGACCCCAAACACACCTCCAAGATGACCACTGCCTTGCTAAACAACCTGAGGGTAAAGGTGATGGACTGGCCAAGCATGTCTCCAGACCTAAACCATCTGTGGGGCATCCTCAAACGGAAGGTGGGGGAGTGGGTCTCTAACATCCACCAGCTCTGTGATGTCGTCATGGAAGAGGACTCCAGTGGCAACCTGTGAAGTTCTAGTGAACTCCATGCCCAAGAGGGTTAAGGCAGTGCTGGAAAATAATGGTGGCCACACAAAATATTGACACTTTGGGCCCAATTTGGACATTTCCACTTAGGGGTGTACTCACTTTTGTTGCCAACGGTTTAGACATTAATGGCTGTGTGTTGAGTTATTTTGAGGGGACAGCAAATTTACACTGTTATACAGGCTGTACACTCACTACTTTACTTTGTTGCAAAGTGTCATTTCTTCAGTGTTGTCACATGGAAAGATATAATAAAATATTTACAAAAATGTGAGGGGTGTACTCACTTTTGTGAGATACTGTATGTATATATATATATATATATATATATATACACACATATATATACATATTTAGATATGTATGTATCTCTATGTTAAAGCATCTTGCAGCTTTTTTTGTTCTGAGACCTCATATTATTGAGCCTTTAGAACTTTTTACACAATATTTTTTTAACATAATTTTTATTAGTGTCATGGTTTTTTCCCTGTTTTGTTTGCCATGTGCTGCTGGCAGCCATTTTGCTCACCTCTCTTGCTGACTCTCGTGCATACTGTGTGATGCTGCTCATTTCCTGCACTTTCTTTTATGGCCAGACTGGTATACATCATCTGTGTGAGACAGGATGCAGTCTCAGAATTGTGATGTCATCACTTATTATTTAAAGAGCCTCTGTTCAGTATGCGTTGCCCTTGCGTTGTCTCAGACCTGTTTGTGAGTGCTCCTGTGTATTACCTGGCTGTCTGATGTCCCTCCTGGTTCCTGATCCCTGGCTTGGGTGGTTTATCCTTGTCCCCGGAACCGCTAAAGAAGAAACCTTTGGTCATGGTTGTCCTTTCCTGGGTGGACTCCTCCATAGTCGGCCAGACTCTTGTTGACTCCGGTGCTGTGGGCTATTTCATTGACAGTGCTTTTGCATCAAAGCACTCCATTCCTGTTTTGCCTCGGTCCGTTCCGCTTGCTATTGAGGCCATTGATGGCAGACCCCTTCAGCCCGCGCTCGTTACTCATGAAACTGCTCCGTTATCCATGGCTGTTGGGGCTCTCCATTTTGAAACTCTCTAGTTCCAGGTGATAAACTCTCCACATTTTCTGGTTGTTCTGGGTTATCCCTGGCTCCAAAAGCACAATCCCAGTCTCGACTGGCGCAGGTCCAAAATTTTGTCATGGTCTCCGCAATGTATTTCCACTTATCTTCGGAAACCAGTTAAAATCTTGTGCACTTCTTTGGTATCTCAATTGCCAGAGGAGTACCGAGAGTTCCTAGACGTTTTTGACAAGGTGCGTGCCAATACGTTGCCTCCTCACCGGTCTTACGATTGTGCCATAGACCTGCAACCCAGAGCAATTCCTCCTCGGGGCCGGGTTTACCCTCTGTTTGTTGTGGAGAATTGTGCTATGGAGAAGTATGTTGCCGATGCTCTGTCACGGGGGATCATCTGCAAATCCTGCTCTCCTGCAGGGGCTGGCTTCTTCTTTGTGAAGCAAAAGGGTGGCAATTTAAGACCATGCATCGATTATAGGGGTCTTAATCATCTTACCATTAAGAATGCTTAACCTATTCCGCTCATTACGGAACTCTTTGACCGCCTCAAGGGAGCTACAGTCTTTACTAAACTTGATTTGAGAGGAGCGTACAATCTCATTAGGATCAAGGAGGGCCACGAATGGAAAACATTATTTGACACCAGGAGCGGGCATTATGAGTATCCTGTAATGCCCTTTGGCCTATGTAATGCTCCTGCTGTTTTCCAGGAATTTATTAATGATGTCCTATGAGATATGTTGCAACAGTGTGTTGTGGTGTACTTGGATGATATCCTCATGCACTCACCCACACTTGAGGCTCATCGTTCTGATGTTACAGGGGTTCTTCAGTGACTACGTGAGAACGGCCTGTTTTGTAAACTCGAGAAATGTGAGTTCCATCAGACTCAAGTAACCTTCCTAGGTTATGTTATCTCCGTTGCAGGGTTCTTCATGGATCCTGACAAGTTATCTGCAGTTCTGCAGTGGCTTCGCCCAGTTCGCCAATTACTATAGAAAGTTTATTAAAAACTTTTCTTCCTTGGTCAAACCGATCACAGACATGACCCGTAAAGAGAATGATCCACTCCATTGGTCACCTACTGCCATTAAGACCTTTGATAGTCTTAAGACTGCCTTTGCTGCCACTCCAGTTCTGGCTCATCCTAACCCTTTCCTGCCTTTCGTTCTTGAGGTCGATCCATCTGAGACTGGTGTGGGTGCCCTCTTGTCTCAATGTCCTATGCTTACGGTTCCTTACATACATGTGGTTTCTTCTCTAAGAAATTGTCTCCAGCGGAGTGCAATTATGAAATTGGCGACAGGGAATTACTGGCCATAATTTTGGCACTCAAGGAATGGAGGCATCTTCTCGAGTGTACTAGCGTGCCAGTGCTCATTCTTACTGACCACAAGAATTTAACTTATCTTTCTGAAGCAAAACGTTTGTCGCCCCGACAGGCCAGATCAGCGCTATTTTTGTCTCGGTTTAATTATGTGGTCTCCTACCTGCCTGGTAGTAATAATGTTAGGGCTGATGCCCTCTCTCGACAATTTTCCCCTCTGTCCAAGGAGGAGTCTGTACCTACTCCAGTTATACCTCCTGACCATATTTTGGCTACCATATTTACTAATTTGACTTCTCCCTTGGGGGAGGAGATCCTGGCTGCACAAACCAATGCACCTCCTGAGAAACCTACTTTTGTTCCTGAGAATCTTCGAACTAAACTTTTGCACACTTACCACTATCCTAAAGCCGCAGGTCACCCAGGCAAGAACCAAATAATTTGGTCTGTCACTCGACAATTCTGGTGGCCAGGTCTTCGTTCTGATGTTGCTGCGTATGTTGCCTCCTGCTCAGTTTGTGCACAGAATCTCCTGGACGTCTTCCTGTGGGTCTTCTTCAACCTATTGCTAATGGTGAGCGTCCTTGGACACATCTTTCCATGGACTTACTCCCATAGTTTGGAGTGTATATAAATACACAGGGCTTTTTTTGTGGGATACTCACCGGTACCGAGTACCCCCACCACTGCCTTCTCATAACAGGTAATATTTGTAATCATCATGTAAATACTCTAGTTTTCACAAGAGAGTGCTTCAAAGTGTATCAAACATTCACCTAGATTACAAGTTTTGTGCTAAGCAGGGTGCGAAATGAACGCAACAAAAGTTGTGTTATTTCACCCTCCATAGCGCTGCCATTATGAGTTTTTGAAAAGTCTCCTTGTGTATGTGATATGGTGGTGTTAAGCTCCATATGATATGGTGGCTTTAAGCTCAAAGGGCTACTTTGACATGCTCAACATTAATGGGGAGAGAATTTTAGAATATATACCTAACACCTGCGATCGAGGAATGAAAAATTTCCGTAACACAACCCCATTGATGTCTATGGGGAAAAAAAAGTTACGTTTAAACCTAACACCCTAACATAAACCCCAAGTCTAAACATCACTAGTCCGCCGCCCCCGACATCGCCGACACTATAATAAAGTTATTAAACCCTAAATCTCCGGCATCCCACTAAATAAACCTATTAACCCCTAAACCGCCAGCCTCCCACATTGCAAAACAGTAAATTAAACTATTAACCCCTATACCTAACACCCCCTAACTTTAAATTAAAATTACAATAAAACTATATTAAAATAAATAAAAACTTACCTGTGAAATAAATATAAACCTAACATTAAACTATAAATTAACATAACTAATCTAATAAAATAAAAAATACTACCAATTATAATATCTAAATTACAAATTTAAAAAAAACTAACACTTAGAAAATTTAAGAAAAATCTAAATTACAACTAAAAAAAAACAAATCCTACGAAAAAATGTAAAAATCTAAGTTTACCAAAAATAATTAACACTAGAACCACGGAAAATAAAAAACACTAAGATTACAAAAAAAACATAAACAAAATAATCAAAAATAAAAAAAATTACACCTAATCTAACAGCCCTATAAAAATAAAAATGCCCCCCAAGATAAAAACACCCCCTAGCCTACAATAAACTACCAATAGCCTTTAAAAGGGCCTTTTGTAGGGCATTGCCCTAGAGAAATCAGCTCTTTTACCTGTAAAAAAATACAAAGTCCCCCCAACAATAAAACCCACCACCCAACCAACCCCCCAAAATAAAAAACCTAACTCCAAAAAAAACTTAAGCTACCCATTGCCCCTAAAGGGGCATTTGTATGGGCATTGCCCTTAAAAGGGCATTTAGCATCTACAAAAAGTATATTTTATGTTACAGAATATTCTTAAAAATTGTAAAAACGGAGCTAAAGGATTGTCAAGGCTTAGTCAAATGCTGTATATTTGATCTGTATTCTTTTATGTCATACCACTGACTTTCATGTATAATGTATGTTTTCTTTTTCAATAAAGCTCCTTTAAAAAAAAAAAAAAAAAAAAGGGCATTTAGCTCTTTTGCATTGCCCTTATAAGGGCATGTAGCTCTTTTTCAAAGCCCAAAGCCCTAATCTAAAAAGAAAACCCACCCAAAAAAATAAAAAAAAAAACCTAACACAGAAGATCTAGTTATGGTTTCTGAAGTCCGGACATCCATCTCCATTCAGGCGGCGAGGTCTTCATCCATCCCGGGGGCATCTTCTATCTTTATCCCGGCGGCGCAGAGCGGAGCCATCCTGGAAGCCGAAGACATCCTGCGCGGAGCGTCCTCTTCATACGGTTGCCACCGTACACTGAAGTTGAATGCAAGGTAGCCATTTCAAAATGGCGTACCTTGCATTCCTATTGGCTGATTTGATTCTTCAAATTCAAATCAGCCAATAGGATGAGAGTTTCTGAAATCCTATTGGCTGATTTGAACGTTGAAATTGCTATTTTTTCAGCATTAAAAGCCGTAACGCAAAACTCGTAATCTAGGTGATTGTAAATAGCATTGTCCCTTTGCTTTTCTCAAAGTTATTATATTAATCAATCATTAGTGAGTATGGGTACCTTTTTTCTTCTTCTTCTTCTTCTTCAAAAAAAAAAAAAAAAAAAAAGCACTGTTTATGTATGTATGTGTGTGTATATATATATATATATATATATATATATATCTTCAAGACATCTGACGCGGAGCATCCTCTTCTTTCCACGGTGACTGAAGAATGAAGGTTCCTTTAAGTGAAGTCATCCAAGATGGCGTCCCTTAGATTCCGATTGGCTGATAGAATTCTATCAGCCAATCGGAATTAAGGTAGGAAAAATCCTATTGGCTGATGCAATCAGCCAATAGGATTGAACTTCAATCCTATTGGCTGATCCAATCAGCCAATAGGATTGAGCTGGCATGCTATTGGCTGTTCCAATCAGCCAATAGAATGCCAGCTCAATCCTATTGGCTGATTGCATCAGCCAATAGGATTTTTTCTACCTTAATGCCGATTGGCTGATAGAATTCTATCAGCCAATCAGAATTGAAGGGACGCCATCTTGGATGACATCACTTAAAGGTACCTTCATTCTTCAGTCGCCGTGGAAAGAAGAGGATGCTCCGCGTCGGATGTCTTGAAGATGGACACGCTTCGCGCCGGATGGATAAAAATAGAAGATGCCGTCTGGATGAAGACTTCTGCCCGTCTGGAGGACCACTTCTGCCCCTCTGGAGGACCACTTCTGCTGGATTTGTTGAGGACTTCGGCCCGGTTGGATGAAGACTTCTCCCGGTAAGGTGATCTTCAAGAGGTTAGTGTTAGTTTTTTTTAAGGGGGTTTTGGGTGGGTTTTAGAGTAGGGTTGGTTGTGTGGGTGGTGGGTTTTAATGTTGGGGGGGATTTGTAATTTTTTTTTTACAGGTAAAAGAGCTGATTACTTTGGGGGCAATGCCCCACAAAAGGCCCTTTTAAGGGCTATTTGTAATTTAGTGTAGGGTAGGGCTTTATTTTTATTTGGGGGGGCTTTTTTATTTTGTTAGGGGGATTAGATTAGGTGTAATTAGTTTAAAAATCTTGTAATTTGTTTATTATTTTCTGTAATTTAGTGTTTTTTTGTACTTTAGCTAATTTTATTTAATTGTATTTAATTTAGGGAATTATTTTAATTATAGTGTAGTGTTAGGTGTTATTGTAACTTAGGTTAGGTTTTATTTTACAGTTACTTTTGTATTTATTTTAGCTAGGTAGTTTATTAAATAGTTAATAACTATTTAGTAACTATAAGAATATTAATGGGATAGGGAGGCTAGTAAGACCTAGAGAATTAAATCTTTACCTTGAGCTATGGGGCAGAGCCCAGGTGAATAAAAACCTTTTATGAAGGAAAAAATGTGTGATATGCAGACCCTTAAAATAATTATGTATTTTTATTGGTTAAGGAAGATTCTATAGCTACCGTAATAAGATTGCTATTTTCAATAGACAGGGATTTCAGCACATCTTTTCAATGAACTACTGGTCAAATGCTCAGCTCCGCTTGTAGCGGTAAGTGAAGACTGCTTCCATTCACCACACACCTGTATGCCATTCAGAAAATGCATCTAATAAGCAAGTTAATATAATTAGAACTCATGAACCAAAGAATTAGGGAAGCGTTGGTTGAGAGATGTCAAGGCACAGAATGCTGTACAAATTTATTGTATATAGTCACATGAAACAGCACAAAAAATTATTTCAACTGTGAGCTAGCTGTACTGACAACTCCTCCACTAGCGGGTGGTTACGTGCAGGACGTAAAATCAGCCACCATAGTGAGCCTTGAGGATCTATGTCAGTATGTAGCCTGTCGAGAGCATACACAAAGTCACATAAGCGGTAATTCCATATGTTAAAGGAACATTTCCTAGTATTGTGCACAGTACTATATAAACCACCAGTAAGTAGTTTAGTTCCAATCTTTAAAATACTAAGCAGTATAGACTGTAAGGGGTAATACAACAACTCCAGTAACAGCGGACACCACCAATATGATTAAAGGTATCAGGCGTCATGTTATAATAGGTCTGGATCTATGTGTATACAACCCACATTACAGGCTGATTGGATACTTAAACATAAGGATGTAACTATGTAAACATTTGTTATATTATACCAGGCTATACAAAGCAAATTCGGGCTATGGGGGTGAAGATTAACAACTCCAGTATTCAGCGGGCACCACCAATATGAGAAAAGGTAACAGGTGTCATGAATGTTAATTTTCTGGATCCATGTTAAAACTCCCCCAAAGCCGTTCAATGTGTCTGTCACAGAAGGATAGCAAGTATACAAAACGGTTTCAAACAAGTTTATAAACTTTTACCGCTACAAGCGGAGCTGAGCATTTGACCAGTAGTTCGTTGAAAAAGATGTGCTGAAATCCCTGTCTATTGAAAATAGCAATCTTATTACGGTAGCTATAGAATCTTCCTTAACCAATAAAAATACATAATTATTTTAAGGGTCTGCATATCACACATTTTTTCCTTCATAAAAGGTTTTTATTCACCTGGGCTCTGCCCCATAGCTCAAGGTAAAGATTTAATTCTCTAGGTCTTACTAGCCTCCCTATCCCATTAATATTCTTGTAAACTACCTAAGTCTACTTGGTGGATACCTTAGTACTTTTCTATTAGGTGAGTCTAGTAATAATTGTATTAATTAATTCAAGGTAAACCTTTTTTGTTACGGTTTCCTTGTTTAAAATTGTGAAAACTTTCTATAATTTGTATCGTTAAAAGGAAAATATTTCCATAAGATACAATCATTTAGTGCTGACTGCTTTCGGTTACCTACGGACCTGTGTGCCCTTTAAAGTTGCCTCTTTAAGCAAAAGATTTTAAGTATCGTTTTGGGTGACATATGTAATAATTAAAAAAGAATTTTAAAAAACTTCTTGTTACATAAATTAGTGGATTGAGTAAAAAACTTAGATATGGCTTTTGTAGTATCAGATGAACAGTGGGAGGCTGAATTGGGTGAATCCCTTCAGCACAATACCAATCATGAGGGTCATGATATTACTAACATATATGGTGCCTTTAAAAAATATAAAAACCTATTGACAAAACAAATAAGAATGAGAGCTGAGAAATATAGCCTAGAGAACTATATTAAGCAAAAAATTGTACCTAGGGGATTACGATTACATCTAGACCCAGGAATGCATATGAGGGAGGATGATGAAGAAGGAGAGAACTTTCTAGAAGACTGGAATGAGAGACTTTCAGAATGTTCTCTTGACCTTATGCAAAGAATGGTCAATAAGGATATTAAAAAACAGGACAAAATTAAAATTGAAATAGACGAAGCCCTAAGAGTAGTTAATTCTTTTGAGGGTGATTCGAAATTTTCAAAATTGAATGACGAAATAAAAGACTTGGTCTCCAAATTACAACAAGAAATCAAACAAAGAAAATGTAGAAAATTGAGTCGTGACCAAGACGACTATAAAAAGAACCAGGTATATACCTATTACCTGAATAAAAATTCCTACGACTCAGGGACAGATTGCTCTGATGTTGAAGGGGACAATAAGTTATCAAAAAACGAGGGGGTAAAAGGACAAGTAAAAAAGAAAGGAAACGAGGAGGGAGGAAAAGACACAGAACTAAATCTAAGCCCCCTGGATCTGTCCAGAGAACGGGGCAGACCCCAGAGAAGGGGGAGGAACATGAAGAGAGGGGTAGGGTCGAGGATGAGAACTCATCGAGACTACAGGGGGGACTATTGATAGATCCCCCTAAAAATAGCAGTGACGAACTACAAATAGTCAACCTATCCTCTTTTCCTCTTAACAATGCTCACGTAAGCCTTCTAAAAAAGGGCTTAACGTATAGTCCAACAAATCCAATGGACAAATTTACTGTGATAAAGGATCTTAATCTCTTTGCTCGTAAGGTAGTTTTGTCTTCCATAATGAAAGGGAAACAAACTAACATTACAGATGTAGATTGTATTGATGGTAATATTCATAAAGAAGATACTCTGGCTATCTATAACCTTATACAATTACTTGACTCTAATGAACCTCCAGATGATGTCCCCATTTTGGAGACTCAAGAAAGGCAACAGACAAGTCTTACAGTATCAATTGACTCAGGTCTGAATATATGCCCCCCTAATGTTAGTTCCTGCTGTACATCTCTTTGTTAAAGAGGTAGAAAGGGAAATTGATAAAATTCCCTTTCACGGTAAAAGTACAAATAACCTTAACTACAATGAAAGACGAGCCCTGTTAGAACTTTTGAATAAATCAGGAATCATCATAAAGCAGGCTGACAAAGGGGGAAACCTTGTCATCATGGAGGAGTCTAACTACATGAAAGAAGTAAAAAAACAATTGAGAAATAAAGAGCAATACCAACTGCTACAAACGAACCCCATTGAATCAATACAAGCTAATCTCCTACATCTACTAAATGATGCCAGAAAGAGCAGCATCATTAATAAAAGTGAATGGAGATACCTGTATACGAAGTTCCCCAGAGTTCCAGTATTCTATTGCATTCCCAAATTACATAAGAACTTACGAGAACCTCCCGGGAGACCTATTATCTCGGGCATTGGGAGCATTACTGAGAACCTGGGGAACTATGTGGATCAATTTTTGAAACCTTTTCTACTAACTTTGACCTCCTATGTGAAGGACACTAGTGACCTTCTTAGGAAACTGGATGGTCTAGAAGTTGAGCAGGATACACTCCTGGTCTCTCTGGATGTGGAAGGACTCTACTCTTCCATCCCACATGAGGTGGGTTTAAGAGCAGCGAGATTCTTTCTGGAAAGTAGAGGTCCAGCATACCAAAAGC
The DNA here is from genome assembly GCF_027579735.1 of Bombina bombina. NCBI lineage: Eukaryota > Metazoa > Chordata > Amphibia > Anura > Bombinatoridae > Bombina > Bombina bombina. Next base: position 444,177 of record NW_026512406.1, on the reverse strand, counting down.
ATACAGAGTTTGTGTTAACCCTATTAGAATTCGTTTTGAAAAATAACGTATTCTCATTTGATAAAAAATTCTACAAGCAAACCAGAGGCACAGCGATGGGGGCAACATGTGCTCCATCCTATGCTTGCCTCCATCTCGGCCTATGGGAAACTGAAATAGTGTTCAATGAACTACAACATTGGATTGAAGAACATGTCCTTATATGGCTACGATATGTGGACGATGTCTTCCTCCTTTGGAGGGGGACAGAAGATTCTCTAAAAGAATTTGTTAAAGTGCTTAACAAAAATAGCTACAACATTCTTTTGACTTTTGATCTGAATGCTAACGAACTTACTTTCTTAGATGTAAAAATTAAGAAAGAAGGGAAAAACCTGGCCACAGAAATATTCCGTAAGGCCACTGCTACTAATAATATCTTAGAAGCATCCAGTCACCACCCTAAATCTTTAATATGAGGTATTCCTGTAGGACATTTCTTACGCCTAAGGCGAAATTGTTCAAGCCTAAAGAAATTTGACGAACATGCGATACAAATGACGAACAGATTTGAAAATAGAGGTTACTCGAAACGGAATGTCAATTATGCTCGAAATAGAGCCAGGGGAACAGATAGAGACACTTTACTCTACAAGTCTAAAGAGAAAACTGACGAATCAAAAGTGCATTTTGTTACCCAATTCAACTGTCATTGGGAGACAATCCGCACTATCTTAGATGAAAAATGGCAGTTTCTCAAAGCTGATGAGACGATTAGAAAAATTGTGGGGGATAAACCCTCTCTGGTTCCCAGAAGGGCTTCAAATCTAAAAGACAAACTGGTCAAAAGTCACTTTATAAAAAGCCCAAGTGAGAAGGATTGGCTGGAGGAACACAGAAAAATTAAAGGATGCTACAGGTGTGGACATTGTGTGTTCTGTAAATTTATTGTACGTACAAAAACATTTTCCACAACTTCCACTGTCTATCAAATTAAACAGTTCATTAACTGTAAGACTGAGAATGTAATTTATCTATTATCTTGCTGTTGCCCGACCTACTATGTAGGAAAAACGAGACGAATGTTGAAAGATAGGGTCTCTGAACACAGAGATGACATCAAGGCAGCAGAAGAAGGTGACATAAGAAGTGGAGTGGCACTCCATTTCATGAAATTCCATAAATGTAATCCCTTAGATTTAAGGGTCACAGGTATTGAATCATGCTCCCTCTTTGGTAGAGGGGGAGATATAGATAATGTACTTCTCAAAAAGGAAACTGAATGGATGTACAAGTTACAGACTGTAATGCCCAAAGGGCTCAATGAGAAATTTGAATTTGCTGCATTTCTCAAATAAGGATTCCTTTGGGTATCCCCAAAATGACCACACCTAAAAACATCCACTGTTTGATACATTATTATTCATGACATGCCTACTAAGATTTACTCTATCTGTCTAATCTATTTATCCTTAGAGATAAAATAAATAAAAAAACTCGCTAATTCTTAAAGAAGTAATAGTTTTTAAAGAGCATTATCTTTGCTATAATAGCTTTCAAAAAATTGCAGAAGTTAAATAAAATGCACCCTGACGATACTATTTTATAAATTAAATAAAGTAATAACTCCTTTATAATATTGATACACATGAACCAATTGATTGACTATATCTCTACACAGAACTTTTTGTGTTGGTATATAGTCTAAAGGCCTTGATTGAATAATGTTCAGCATACACTAGATGTATTCGCCTCAAAGATACTAGAACATTGGTCTCCTTGTTATTTTTAAATATAGATTCTTTTTAGTTTACTATTATAAGGTCTCACTGTATATAATTTCACTTTTTCCTCTACTACATAAAAAGGAGGGCTGCGGCTCACCTAAGGATTCTTATTGGTTATTATTACTCCTTGTTTGCACCTGTGAGCTGAAAGAAGCAAGCTTATAATGCGGCTGCCTTTAGAACCTGCATCCGCTTCTGCCCTGAGGAAACCCCTGTGATCACTGGCAGTCACGTGGGGGGTGAAACGCGCATCGGCAGTGACGTGGGAAGTGGAGGTGGACGTGTCTTAGGATAACGGAGCACGAAGAAAGCTGATTCAGCCCAATTTGAAACCAGGCTGGGATATCTAATCACCTGAAGCCTAACATACGGTTGTATTACAAGTTCAATACTTAAACTTTTTGACATCTAAGTCCGCTATTCTTCATATACCGGAAGGTGTCTGGATGTACTGTGTATACACACGGACTTAACTTGCGGGACAATTTAAAACTGTCTGTGGGTGTATAAAATATACACTGCATGTTTATAAACTTGTTTGAAACCGTTTTGTATACTTGCTATCCTTCTGTGACAGACACATTGAACGGCTTTGGGGGAGTTTTAACATGGATCCAGAAAATTAACATTCATGACACCTGTTACCTTTTCTCATATTGGTGGTGCCCGCTGAATACTGGAGTTGTTAATCTTCACCCCCATAGCCCGAATTTGCTTTGTATAGCCTGGTATAATATAACAAATGTTTACATAGTTACATCCTTATGTTTAAGTATCCAATCAGCCTGTAATGTGGGTTGTATAGAAACATAGATATTGACGGCAGATAAGAGCCATAGGCCCAGCAAGTCTGCCCCACCTTACCTAACAGTATAAACTTATCTAGTTCGTAGGATAGCCCTATGCTTGTCCCATGCATTTTTAAAGTCCCCCACAGTGTTTGTTGCTACTACCTCTTGAGGAAGTTTATTCCATAAATCAATCACTCTTTCTGTAAAGAAGTGCCTCCTCAAATTACTCCTGAATCTACTACCCTTTAGCTTGAGCTCATGACCCCTTGTTCTTGAATTTTCCATTTTATGTAAAATACCCACAGCCTCAGTTTTACTAAACCCTTTAATGTACTTGAAAGTTGCTATCATATCACCTCTTTCCCTTCTCTCCTCTAAGCTATACATATTTAGGTCATTGAGCCTATCCTGGTAAGTTTTATTTTTTAGACCATGTACCATTTTGGTAGCCCTCCTTTGCACAGATTCAAGTTTGTTAATATCCTTCTGAAGATATGGCCTCCAGAACTGCACACAATACTCAAGATGAGGCCTAACTAATGATCTATAAAGTGGCATAAGAACCTTACTATTTCTGCTGCAAATACCTCTACCAATACATCCAAGCATTCTGCTAGCCTTACTCGCTGCCTTACTACATTGTTTACTAAGTTTTAAATCATCTGAAATAATAATTCCCAAGTCCTGTTCCTCGTCTGTAACAGTCAGTAAAGTGTCATTGAGTCTGTAATTAACATTTGGATTTTTCTTCCCTAAATGCATTATTTTACACTTTGCTGTGTTAAACTTTAGATCCCAGTCGTTTGTCCAATCCTCCAATTGTTGTATATCACTTCTCATTTTGTCTACCCCCCCTGGAACATCCACTCTGTTGCAAATTTTTGTATCATCTGCAAAGAGACATACTTTCCCCTGTAGCCCTTTGCTGATATCGCAGATAAATATGTTAAACAAAACAGGCCCCAGAACTGACCCCTGAGGAACACCACTAGTAACAGCCCCCTCTGCTGAATGAACTCCATTTACTAAGACACTTTGTTTTCTGTCCTTAAGCCAGCATTCCACCCAGTTCACAATTTTTGAATCTAGACCAAGGAGATATAGTTTGTGAATAAGTTTATTGTGTGGGACGGTGTCAAATGCTTTGCTGAAATCTAGATATGCTACATCAACTGCTCCTCCCTTGTCTAATACTTTTGTTACATAATCAAAGAAGTCAATTAGATTAGTCTGACATGATCTCCCTGAAGTAAAACCATGCTGATTTTGGTCCTCTAAATTGTTTGTCTTTATGTAAGTCATAATTCTTTCCTTTAAGAGGCTTTCCATTAATTTCCCTACTACTGAAGTTAAACTAACTGGCCTGTAGTTGCCAGATTCTTCTCTACTGCCCTTTTTATGAAGAGGTATTACATTTGCTATTCTCCAATCATCTGGGACAGCTCCTGTTAATAGTGACTGATTAAACAGATCAGTTAATGGGACAGTTAGCACTGAACGAAGTTCTTTTAAAACCCTTGGATGAATATTATCAGGACCCACTGCCTTTGTAACATTTATTTTTGATAATGCTAACAAAACCTCATCCTCTGTAAAAAGATTACTGTTAAGCTTGTTTCTATTTTGCATAGCATCCCTTAATGTAGACATTGTATCTTCACAATCTTTAGTGAAAACAGAACAGAAGTAATCATTGAGACAGTCTGCAATCTGCTTATCTCCTTCTATTATTCTACCATCAACTGATTTCAATTTTACTATTCCTACCTTATTTTTTCTTCTTTCACTGATATATCTAAAGAATGTTTTGTCCCCATGTTTTACTGACTGTGCTATCTTCTCTTCTGCATGAGCTTTAACCTTCCTAATTAACTGCTTAGTCTTTTTTTGTTGGAGTCTCCATATTTTCATATCATCATCTGCTTGTGTGTGTCTGTAATTTTTATAAGCTATCTTTTTTGTCTTTACAGCATGTGCTACTTCTTTGGAAAACCAAATTGGTTTCCGCTTTCTTTTACTTTTACAGACATGTCTAATACAGTGTGCGGTTGCATCTAAAATGGCACCTTTCACAAATTCCCACTGTTCTTGAACCCCTGTAATAAGATTTTTCCCCTTTAAATAGTTTTTTAGGTATTCTCCCATTAATGAAAAATCTGCCGTCCTAAAGTCTAAAACTTTTGTTTTAGTCTGGGTGTACAGTTCCTGAACATGAATACTAAACCAAACAGATTGATGATCACTGGATCCTAAGTTCTCACCTACAGACACATCTGAAACTGTATCACTGTTTGTAAGTATTAGATCTAATATAGCTTCCTTACGAGTTGGTTCCTTGACTAATTGTTCAAGTGATTCCCCTAGCAGAGATTCAAGAATATACCTGCTTCTAGCCGATCTAGCAGAAGGAATCTTCCAGTCTATATCTGGCAAATTAAAGTCCCCCAGTACTATAACCTTACCCTTCATGGTCATTTTGGTTATTTCATCTAATAACAGATTGTCCAGTTTTTCATCCTGCAATGGAGGCCTATATACAACCCCTATTCTAAAAACATTTTTATCTCCAATTTCCAAAGTCACCCAAATACTTTCCACCTCATCATTTGTTCCTACAATTTCAGTAACCTTTATATTTTCATTTACATACAAAGCAACTCCTCCACCTTTCTTTCCTACTCTGTTCTTTTTAAATAACCTGTATCCAGGTATGACTATGTCCCAGTCATGCAAATCATTGTACCATATGATTATACACATAGATCCAGACCTATTATAACATGACGCCTGATACCTTTAATCATATTGGTGGTGTCCGCTGTTACTGGAGTTGTTGTATTACCCCTTACAGTCTATACTGCTTAGTATTTTAAAGATTGGAACTAAACTACTTACTGGTGGTTTATATAGTACTGTGCACAATACTAGGAAATGTTCCTTTAACATATGGAATTACCGCTTATGTGACTTTGTGTATGCTCTCGACAGGCTACATACTGACATAGATCCTCAAGGCTCACTATGGTGGCTGATTTTACGTCCTGCACGTAACCACCCGCTAGTGGAGGAGTTGTCAGTACAGCTAGCTCACAGTTGAAATAATTTTTTGTGCTGTTTCATGTGACTATATACAATAAATTTGTACAGCATTCTGTGCCTTGACATCTCTCAACCAATGCTTCCCTAATTCTTTGGTTCATGAGTTCTAATTATATTAACTTGCTTATTAGATGCATTTTCTGAATGGCATACAGGTGTGTGGTGAATGGAAGCAGTCTTCACTTACCGCTACAAGCGGAGCTGAGCATTTGACCAGTAGTTCATTGAAAAAGATGTGCTGAAATCCCTGTCTATTGAAAATAGCAATCTTATTACGGTAGCTATAGAATCTTCCTTAACCAATAAAAATACATATTTAGTAACTATTCTACCTAGTTAAAATAAATACAAACTTGCCTGTAAAATAAAAATAAACCCTAAACTAGATACAATGTAACTATTAGTTATATTGTAGCTAGCTTAGGGTTTATTTTATAGGTAAGTTTTTAGTTTTAAATAGGAATAATTTAGTTAATTATAGTAATTTTATTTAGATTTATTTAAATTATATTTAAGTTAGGGGGTGTTAGGGTTAGACTTAGGTTTAGGGGTTAATAAATTAAGAATAGTGGCGGCGACGTTGGGGGCGGCAGATTAGGGGTTAATAAATGTAGGTAGGTGGCGGCGATGTTAGGGATGGCAGATTAGGGGTTAATAATATGTAACTAATGTTTGCGATGCGGGAGTGCGGCGGTTTAGAAGTTAATATGTTTATTATAGTGGCGGCGACTTTGTTTGAGGGCGGCAGATTAGGGGTTAAGAAGTGTAGGTAGGTTGCGGCGACATTGGGGAAGGCAGATTAGGGGTTAATAAATATAATGTAGGTGTCGGCGATGTTGGGGGCATCAGATTAGGGGTTCATAAGTATAATGTAGGTGGCGGCGGTGTCCGGAGTGGCAGATTAGGGGTTAATAATATAATGTAGGTTGCGGCGATGTCGGGGGCAGCAGATAAGGGGTTAATAAGTGTAAGATTAGGGGTGTTTAGACTCGGGGTTCATGTTAGGGTGTTAGGTGTAGACATAAATTTTATTTCCCCATAGGAATCAATGGGGCTGCGTTAAGGGGTTTTACGCCGCTTTTTTGCAGGTGTTAGACTTTTTTTCAGCCGGCTCTCCCCATTGATTCCTATGGGGAAATCGTGCACGAGCACGTTACACCAGCTCACCGCTAACGTAAGCAGCGCTGGTATTGGAGTGTGGTAATGAGCAAAAGTTTGCTCAACGCTCACTTCTTGTCTGGTTTGTAAAAACCTGTAATACCAGCGCTGTCTGTAAGTGAGCAGTGAGCATAAACTGCTCGTTAGCACTGCATAGCCTCTAAAGCAAAACTCGTAATCTAGGTGTTAGTTATCTAGGTCAATAAAGCAAAAATGACATACTGTACTACATTAGAGCGTAAATGCTTTTTAGACTATCCCTTTAAGCATCAGGCATCTGCACTGATAACAAGTCAGAAGCAGGACAGTTTAAGGCTTTATATTTGCTATTGGAGTTGTCCCTAAAGTATAACTTCTTGCTTGGAGTTTCAGTGCTATTTTTCTGCTTCTTCATTTTTGCCAGCAACCAAATGCAGCAGTTGTACTCATGCTGGCCCTTTGCAAATGGTTTTCACTGTGTGTTGTAGCTGTGGGAGCAGGAATGAGAGTGCTTTAGGGAACTGCAATAGGTAGTTATACTGGTTCATGACAGCAGTGATGATATATGACTATAAGGCATTCAGCTGCTGTGAAAAACAAGGTAATTTATTTATGTCATAATTATACTTAATAGTTTGTTTTTTTAGCTTTCAACTACTTCAGATCAAATGACTGCAGCATTATATTCTGGTTTATAACTTTGTTTTAAAGTAAGAACTACCTTCCCTTAGAAATAAAGGCCTAGCTTCAATTCATGTGGTAAATTGTGAAAACTGGTGATAAAAACATGTATCTCCATTAAACTCTAAACAGATTTTATATGTTACCACCAGTTTCCAAACTTTACCTAACGCCTCAATGGAGACTAGGCCAAATAAGGTAATAAAATTATTGTCATATTTCTTCAGGCCTAGTTTACATTAAAAGGGTAAATTGGAAACTGGTGGTAAATTAAAAAGTCTCCATAGGGGTTGTTTCCATTGAGGTGGTAAATTGTGGAAATTGGTGATAAAAAATATTTATCTCCATTAAAGCCAATAGAGATTTTTCATGTTACCACCAGTTTCCAAATTTTACCACCTCAATGGAAACTAGGCCTTGCGGTACTCCCCTCTTTCTTTAAATGTAGGCTCATTGCTTGTGTTAACAAGCAGAAGTGTGTATACAGCTTCTTATATTCTTAACAGGAGGCGCCTCATAGGTTTATATTGTCTGTGACTATGCATAAATAAATAACAAGAAATTTGCTCACAAATTGTATGTCACCTTCAGGTGCTTTAACAGAATGCTGGGCTAATAGCGTTCCCCAGCAAAACTAGCCCTTGACTTGGGAGCAACCTTCTTTCTCAGGAACCTTATGCTGAAGCAAGAACAGACCAACTGTGAAGTCATAAACATTAAAAAGCATGGAACATCCATTCATATATGGATCTCAAAGAGTATCTTCATTCTGGGTTAATAGAAAGATCCAATCTTTTACAGCTGATAAACACGTTGCTTTTGTTTAGCAATGTATTTTTAAATCCAACTTTCATGTACCTTCATTATCACTAATTCTCTTTTTGGCTACTGGAGTTTTACCTAATGCTGGCCACTCTTCCATACAATTGTATTTTCTACCATGTTCTTACCATTAATTTAATCTCTTCAAACACATACTGCTGCTACCTCTTTTCTGCAACACCTTTCTCTGGTGCTGTCTGGAATGTCTGCAATAAACACCCATTCGTAGCCTTTTTATCTGAACACCTTGACTTTCTTGCTATCATTCACCAAGATTACAAGTTGGGCGCTAAACCGGGTGCATGAATAATGCAAAAAAAAATAGCAGTATCGCACTCTCCATAGTGCTACCATTACAAGTTACTGAAAAACCTTCTTTTGTTGTGCGATATGGTGCGATAAGCTCCATACCACACAAAAGCCAAGGCCTGACTTGACGTGCTCGTGCAGGTATCCCCCATAGACATCAATGGAGAGAAAGTGTTAGAAAAAAACTAACACCTGCGATCGTGGAATGGCGATCGCCGTAATTCAATCCCTATTGTTATCTATGGGGAAAAGAAAGTTATTTAAAAACCTAACACCCTAACATAAACCCCTAATCTAAATACCCCTAATCCACCGCTCCCCGACATTGCCGACACTAAATAAAGTTATTAATCCCTAAACCACCGCCCCCGCATCGCTAACACCTAAATAAACCTATTAACCACTAAACCGCTGGCCCCCCACATCGCTACTACAATAATAAAACTATTAACTCCTAAACTGCCACCCCCCGCATCACTAACACCTAAATAAAGTTATTAACCCCTAAACTACCGGCCCCCCACATCGCTACAAATAAAATAATAGGATTTCAGTAGCTCTCATCCTATTGGCTGATTTTTCTTTACCCTCCAGTCCCTCCTCCATCTTACTACCTCTCAACCAACAACCTTGTATACCATGTTCAGGGAAAAATAAAAATTATAAGACAAAGCACTTTCTCACAACCTACAATTATCATTCCGAATATAATTCCTTTCCATCCAACTGTTACCTTCACTGTTTCACACCAGTGACAGTAGGAGAGGTGTCCACTCTCCTTCCATCCTGTCTCTTCCTAAATGTCCCCTTCACTCTTTTCATCACATCTCTTTCCCTTTGTCTCTCCTACATTAAACCCAGCTCATACCTAATTATTTAACCTCTCATTAACTAAGTTTAAATTTCCATCCCAATTCATACATGCGCTCGTGACCCCAATCTTAAAAAAAAGAAAAAATGTCCTTCACCCAGATAACTTTGAGATGAATAGTCAAAGGGCCCCATTTAACAAAGCCCGAACGGACAAGGTTTGCTTTTGCGAACCTGTTCAACTGGGATTGCAGAAAGCATATTGCTGCCCGTATTTATCATTGCACAAGCATCTACTTGTGCAATGCCGCCCCCTGCTCATGCTAGAATATGTAGCTTGATAAATAAAGCCCAAACTCTGCTTGTGCATACAGATCCCTTTAGGCAAGCGTATCCAGTTTGTGTATTCATTTTCTTTTAAATTTAAAAAAAAACATTTGCCGTTGTCAATTCCTTTAAGACAAGTAAAGACATGATCAGTCTAGAGATATTGTAAAAAATGTCTCATCTCCAAAACATATTCTTAAACACAAATAGTTACATGTAACACAGGGCCTTGTACATGTTGGACTTTATATGGAACAAAATCCACACTTATAAAAACAATAAAATGATATATAAAAATGTATATTTTACTCAGTGTTTATTCATTGATATCATGTGTTTAGTCACTTTAAAAGCACATTTCAAATAGGTATTCTTACGGCTAGATTTAGAGTTCGGCGGTAGCCGTCAAAACCAGCGTTAGAGGCTCCTAACGCTGGTTTTGGGCGCCCGCTGGTATTTGGAGTCAGTGATTAAAGGGTCTAACGCTCACTTTACAGCCGCGACTTTTCCATACCGCAGATCCCCCTACGCCATTTGCGTAGCCTATCTTTTCAATGGGATCTTCCTAACGCCGGTATTTAGAGTCGTTTCTGCAGTGAGCGTTAGAGCTCTAACGACAAGATTCCAGCCGCCTGAAAATAGCAGGAGTTAAGAGCTTTCTGGCTAACGCCGGTTTATAAAGCTCTTAACTACTGTACCCTAAAGTACACTAACACCCATAAACTACCTATGTACCCCTAAACCGAGGTCCCCCCACATCGCCGCCACTCGATTAAAAATTTTAACCCCTAATCTGCCGACCGCCACCTACGTTATACTTATGTACCCCTAATCTGCTGCCCCTAACACCGCCGACCCCTGTATTATATCTATTAACCCCTAACTTGCCCCCCACAACGTCGCCGCAAGCTACTTAAAATAATTAACCCCTAATCTTCCGACCGCAAATCGCCGCCACCTACGTTATCCCTATGTACCCCTAATCTGCTACCCCTAACATCGCCGACCCCTATGTTATATTTATTAACCCCTAATCTGCCCCCCACAACGTCGCCGACACCTACCTACACTTATTAACCCCTAATCTGCCGAGCGGACCTGAGCGCTACTATAATAAAGTTATTAACCCCTAATCCGCCTCACTAACCCTATCATAAATAGTATTAACCCCTAATCTGCCCTCCCTAACATCGCCGACACCTACCTTCAATTATTAACCCCTAATCTGCCGACCGGAGCTCACCGCTATTCTAATAAATGTATTAACCCCTAAAGCTAAGTCTAACCCTAACACTAACACCCCCCTAAGTTAAATATAATTTTTATCTAACGAAATAAATTAACTCTTATTAAATAAATAATTCCTATTTAAAGCTAAATACTTACCTGTAAAATAAATCCTAATATAGCTACAATATAATTTATAATTATATTATAGCTATTTTAGGATTAATATTTATTTTACAGGCAACTTTGTAATTATTTTAACCAGGTACAATAGCTATTAAATAGTTAAGAACTATTTAATAGTTACCTAGTTAAAATAATAACAAATTTACCTGTAAAATAAATCCTAACCTAAGATATAATTAAACCTAACACTACCCTATCAATAAAATAATTAAATAAACTACCTACAATTACCTACAATTAACCTAACACTACACTATCAATAAATTAATTAAACACAATTGCTACAAATAAATAAAATTAAATAAACTATCTAAAGTACAAAAAATAAAAAAGAACTAAGTTACAGAAAATAATAAAATATTTACAAAGATAAGAAAAATATTACAACAATTTTAAACTAATTACACCTACTCTAAGCCCCCTAATAAAATAACAAAGCCCCCCAAAATAAAAAATTCCCTACCCTATTCTAAAATACAAATATTACAAGCTCTTTTACCTTACCAGCCCTGAACAGGGCCCTTTGCGGGGCATGCCCCAAGAATTTCAGCTCTTTTGCCTGTAAAAAAAAACATACAATACCCCCCCCCCCAACATTACAACCCACCACCCACATACCCCTAATCTAACCCAAACCCCCCTTAAATAAACCTAACACTACCCCCCTGATGATCTTCCTACCTTGTCTTCACCATGCCAGGTTCACCGATCCGTCCTGGCTCCAAGATCTTCATCCAACCCAAGCGGGGGCTAGACATCCACTGAAGAAGTCCAGAAGAGGGTCCAAAGTCTTCCTCCTATCCGGCAAGAAGAGGACATCCGGACCGGCAAACATCTTCTCCAAGCGGCATCTTCTATCTTCTTCCATCCGATGACGACCGGCTCCATCTTGAAGACCTCCAGCGCGGATCCATCCTCTTCTTCCGACGACTAGACGACGAATGACGGTTCCTTTAAGGGACGTCATCCAAGATGGCGTCCCTCGAATTCCGATTGGCTGATAGGATTCTATCAGCCAATCGGAATTAAGGTAGGAATTTTCTGATTGGCTGATGGAATCAGCCAATCAGAATCAAGTTCAATCCGATTGGCTGATCCAATTGAGCTCGCATTCTATTGGCTGTTTTTTTTTTACAGGCAAAAGAGCTGAAATTCTTGGGGCATGCCCCGCAAAGGGCCCTGTTCAGGGCTGGTAAGGTAAAAGAGCTTGTAATATTTGTATTTTAGAATAGGGTAGGGAATTTTTTATTTTGGGGGGCTTTGTTATTTTATTAGGGGGCTTAGAGTAGGTGTAATTAGTTTAAAATTGTTGTAATATTTTTCTTATCTTTGTAAATATTTTATTATTTTCTGTAACTTAGTTCTTTTTTATTTTTTGTACTTTAGATAGTTTATTTAATTTTATTTATTTGTAGCAATTGTGTTTAATTAATTTATTGATAGTGTAGTGTTAGGTTAATTGTAGGTAATTGTAGGTAGTTTATTTAATTATTTTATTGATAGGGTAGTGTTAGGTTTAATTATATCTTAGGTTAGGATTTATTTTACAGGTAAATTTGTTATTATTTTAACTAGGTAACTATTAAATAGTTCTTAACTATTTAATAGCTATTGTACCTGGTTAAAATAATTACAAAGTTGCCTGTAAAATAAATATTAATCCTAAAATAGCTATAATATAATTATAAATTATATTGTAGCTATATTAGGATTTATTTTACAGGTAAGTATTTAGCTTTAAATAGGAATTATTTATTTAATAAGAGTTAATTTATTTCGTTAGATAAAAATTATATTTAACTTAGGGGGGTGTTAGTGTTAGGGTTAGACTTAGCTTTAGGGGTTAATACATTTATTAGAATAGCGGTGAGCTCCGGTCGGCAGATTAGGGGTTAATAATTGAAGGTAGGTGTCGGCGATGTTAGGGAGGGCAGATTAGGGGTTAATACTATTTATGATAGGGTTAGTGAGGCGGATTAGGGGTTAATAACTTTATTATAGTAGCGCTCAGGTCCGCTCGGCAGATTAGGGGTTAATAAGTGTAGGTAGGTGTCGGCGACGTTGTGGGGGGCAGATTAGGGGTTAATAAATATAACATAGGGGTCGGCGATGTTAGGGGTAGCAGATTAGGGGTACATAGGGATAACGTAGGTGGCGGCGATTTGCGGTCGGAAGATTAGGGGTTAATTATTTTAAGTAGCTTGCGGCGACGTTGTGGGGGGCAAGTTAGGGGTTAATAAATATAACATAGGGGTCGGCGATGTTAGGGCAGCAGATTAGGGGTACATAGGGATAACGTAGGTGGCGGCGGTTTACGGAGCGGCAGATTAGGGGTTAAAAGTGTAATGCAGGGGTCAGCGATAGCGGGGGCGGCAGATTAGGAGTTAATAAGTGTAAGGTTAGGGGTGTTTAGACTCGGGGTACATGTTAGGGTGTTAGGTGCAGACGTAGGAAGTGTTTCCCCATAGGAAACAATGGGGCTGCGTTAGGAGCTGAACGCTGCTTTTTTGCAGGTGTTAGGTTTTTTTTCAGCTCAAACAGCCCCATTGTTTCCTATGGGAGAATCGTGCACGAGCACGTTTTTGATGCCGGCCGCGTCCGTAAGCAACTCTGGTATCGAGAGTTGCATTTGCGGTAAAAATGCTCTACGCTCCTTTTTTGGAGCCTAACGCAGCATTTGTTTGAACTCTCGATACCAGAGTTAAATTTATGGTGCGGCCAGAAAAAAACCCGCGGAGCGTTAACAGCCCTTTTACCGCCGAACTCTAAATCTAGCCGTTAGACTTTTGACCTTTTCTAATTAAACAGCTTTAACCGTTTGAAAACAGATTATGGCCTATTTCAAGCGGCATTTCGTGGCTCTTTACACAACTTTTTCAGAGTGTAGTTTTGTGCAGGTTCACTTCACTATTGGTAAGCAAAATATTTATTTATGGTTTTATAAAAATATGCCTAAAATCACACTTTTAAACTGTGAAAATTGTACTTGTTTAAAAATTTAAATTTTAAAAAATTATACAAACTAATAAATTGTTTATTGCAAATGTTTTTGACTTGTATTGTAGGTTAAGTAAAACACCTACAAACACCTGGCAGTCATTATCAAAACTAAATCAATTAGCCTTCAACTTTTGCTTTGGCCCAATTTCTTTTGATTTTATGCAGGTCTGTGAATCCCATTCGAAAAGCTGTAAAACACCTGTTTTCTTTGTATAAATTGAGTAGCTTTACTAATATAAGGCTTGAGTACAATCTTGCACTTGCTTTTGGCAGATAATGATTTCTGATCTTTGAACGTCAGTGTGTTTTTTGTGTGATTACAATCCTAAAATACTTCTGTTAATATCCCTGAAGCTCAAAACATTGACCTCTCAAAAACTACACAGTTATCTTTTATCCTTAATCTCCCATTTTGTAATAAAAAAAACAAATGTGCAGAATTAGGGACAAACAAAATTGCAATTTCAGGGGTTTTGCGATTACATCACAGGTTAAAGGGCCTGTATGTTGATTGATACCTTTAATAGTGTGTAGTCATACTAATAGGTGATGTGTGCAATAAACTGGTTAAGCTCCAAAACCATAGAGATATGCATGTATGTCTCTCTAAGGACCTGATTATCGAAAGTGCCACGAGGCGGCAAAATATTCAAAAGGGATCCATCGCAATGTAGAGGAAGCTGGCAAAATATTAAAAAGAGACAACAGTAGTGTTTAAAGGCAGCATCGCTGAGAGGCATCTCATATATTTCAGTGGATGGAGATGCCGTTCTGATACCAGCTATATATTTAAAGCAGAATCACCACCTACATCGAAGGTGTAATGTAACTGATTCCTTAAAACATTACTGTATGACAATATAATTTACATGTGTTCTCAATATTCATATTTACATTATATTGAGAATGCGCATTTGTGATCACAATATTCATACAAGGCATACCTTGTTTTATTGCGCTTCACAGATATTGCTCTTTTTACAAATTGAAGGTTTGTGGCAACCCTGTGTTGAGCAAGTCTATCGGTGACATTTTCCAACATATATAAACACATAATTACACATGTATATACACATACAGTATATACACACCTATATATACTCACCTCCAGTAAAAGATTATGACTTACTGAAGGCTCAGATGATGGTTAGCATAATTTAGCAATAAAGTATTTTTAAATTAACCGAACCCGCAATATCTTCAAGGTACACCTGTATGTCATAATTGTGATTGTTTCCTTATTTCACAATATTGCAATGTGTTTTTGAGTTTGTAAAATTCATATTTCTTAACATATTAATATTATAAGTAAAACACAATTGCACAAACGCAATTGCAATATTATGAAATATGAATATTGCAAACACTAAAACACATTCACAATATTGTGAAATATGGAAATGAGAAAACGCTAATGCGCATTCTCAGTATAATGTAAAAATGAATATTGAGAATGCGCACTCGCAAACTTAAAATAAGTAAAAATACACGCCTAAGGACACAATAGAAAATTAGTACAATCACATTTACAGATTACATACATATTCTAACATGATACTATACAATCCCCGGGCTCCAAAAGTTTTAATAGGAAGTGTTTTTTGGTTTTTTGCCTTTTAATAACCAAGTTGATCGCAGACATAATGAATATATAGGGGCCAATTTAACAATGTCTGGTGGACATGATACACTGCAGCGTATCATGTCCGCCAGACATTGCTGAATGTGGACAGCGTACGCTGTCAGCATTTAGCATTGCACAAGCAGTTCTAGTGAACTGCTTGTGCAATGCAGCCCCCTGCAGATTTGCGGCCAATTGGCCGCTAGCAGGGGTGTCAATAAACCCGATCATATTCTATCGGGTTGATTGCTGTACGCCGCTCAGAGGCAGCGGATCCAGTTAAGGAGCCGTGATCTTAAAACCGCTGCTTCTTAACTGCTGTTTCTGGTGAGCCTGCAGGCTCACATGGAAACAGGGCGAGTTGGCCCCATGCGGGGCAAAGTAAATTAACCCCATAGTCATTACATGGGAGTTTACTAGGCATTCCATTGGAGTAACCTGTACGTTAATGGGGAAACATCGCCATGGGTTTCTAATATTCAAAGCACTGTCCTCCATCTTAGCTTTCCCTTTTCAGCCATATCAGTCTCGCCTGCTTTTCAGTGGCGATATTTCCCACCGTGACATATCTAGTGAACATACAGTGAAATTGAATATACATATGCATAACTGAAGTGTTACTACACAGAGAACTTTTTATATTCACGAACACGCTTTAAAGACTGCCTACATTGCAGCTTTGCTGAAGTTGCAATCCCCATTATATCCTATGGGAGACATATCACCACTTGTCAGCACAAGGTTCAGTCCACTTTTTAAGAATATATATCGACAGACTGCAAGCCTGGTGAACCCTAACAGGTAATTTCACGTTTTGAATATTGGGGCCTAATGGTTGCATTATTGGTATACTGGGGATGTGTGTTTGTTGGGTTTATGGGGGACATTTATCAAGCCATCAACCACAAATACACTGGAATTCTGCAGAGTAATTGTTGTGAGCTTGATCCAACCTAGTTATCAAAGCCTACAGACCGGCAAAAGTTTAAATCTGTGACGTAACATACGATCCGCCGGTCTCAATCCGACACAAATCAATGCTTACATCATTACAGATGTTCCGACTACACATTCGGCCCTATTTGACACCTTTTCCCATTTATCAAATTTCTAACAGGTATGCTCGCAGCTATTCTGGGCCAGCGTACCTGGTTTTCAATCCGCCACCGAAAGCTTATGTTCGATGCTGCCAGATATCCCATTGATTTATATGCTAGAAAAGAAGTAACATTTACACCTAACCTACCCTAACTATTATACTACACTTAAATTAAACTAGCAATTAAATTAACTAAATTACATATTAAAAAACCCTAACCCTACTCAAATTATTTAAATATACTATTTAACCTTATTAAAAATTACTAAATTACAAAAAAATAAACGCTAAGTTACAAAAAATAAAAAACACTAAATTACGAAAACAAAACACATTATCAAAAATAAAAACAAATTAC
Organism: Bombina bombina; assembly: GCF_027579735.1. NCBI lineage: Eukaryota > Metazoa > Chordata > Amphibia > Anura > Bombinatoridae > Bombina > Bombina bombina. The sequence continues at coordinate 426,944 of NW_026512406.1, read as the reverse complement.
TCCTAATCTAATAGCCCTATCAAAATAAACCCCCCCCCCCAAATAAAAAAAAACCCTAGCCTACAATAAACTACCAATGGCCCCAAAGAAATCTGCTCTTTTAATTGTAAAAAAAAATACCAACAGTAAAACCCACCACCCAACCAACCCCCCCAAATAAAAACCCTATCTAAAATAACCTAAGCTCCCCATTGCCCTGAAAAGGGCATTTGTATGGGCATTGCCCTTAAAAGGGCATTTAGCTCTTTTACCTGCCCAGACCCTACTCTAAACATAAAACCGACCCCAAAAAAACTTAAATAAACCTAACACTAACCCCCGACGATCCACTTACAGTTATTAAAGTCCCGCTTGAAGGGTCCATCCAGCAGGCAAGAAGTCTTCATCCGGGTGGCAAGAAGTCTTCATCCGGGCGGCCTCTTCCATCTTCATCCATCCAGTGAAGTCTTCATCCAGACGGCATCTTCTATCTTCATCCATCCCGCGCGGAGCGGGTCCATCTTGAAGACATCCGGCGCGGAGCTCCTCTTCAATACGGTCACGGCTGTAAACTGGAACTTGAATTCAAGTGACGTCATCCAAGATGGTGTCCCTTGCATTCCTATTGGCTGAAAGGTTCCAATTAGCCAATAGGATTAGAGCTGCTAAAATCCTATTGGCTGTTCCAATCAGCCAATAGGATTTGAGCAGCTCTCATCCTATTGGCTGTTCCAATCAGCCAATAGGATGAGAGCTCAATCCGCGCTGAAGACTTCACCGGCTGGATGAAGATGGAAAAGGCCGCCCAGATGAAGACTTCTTGCCGTCTGGATGAAGACTTCTTGCCGGCTGGATGGATCCTTCAAGCGGGACTTCAATAACTGTAAGGTTTATTTAAGGTTTTTTTTGGTGGGTTTTATTTTTAGAGTAGGGTCTGGGCAGGTGAAAGAGCTAAATGCCCTTTTAAGGACAATGCCCATACAAATGCAATTTTCAGGGCAATGGGGAGTTTAAGTTATTTTAGATAGGGTTTTTATTTGGTTGGGTTGGTAGGTTGGGTGGTGGGTTTTACTGTTAGGGGGTGTTTGTATTTTTTTTTACAGGTAAAAGCTGATTTCTTTGGGGCAATGCCCCACAAAAGGCCCTTTTAAGGGCCATTGGTAGTTTATTGTAGGCTAGGGGTTTTTTTTATTTTGGGGGGGCTTTTTTATTTTGATAGGGCTATTAGATTAGGAGTAATTCATTTTTATTTTTGAAAATGTGTTGTTTTTTTCCGTAATTTAGTGTTTTTTATTTTTTATAACTTAGCGTTTATTTTTTTGTAATTTAGTCATTTTTAATAAGGTTAAATAGTATATTTAAATAATTTGAGTAGGGTTAGCGTTTTTTAATATGTAATTTAGTTAATTTAATTGCTAGTTTAATTTAAGTGTAGTATAATAGTAAGGGTAGGTTAATTAATAGTTTAAAATAGTTTCTTTTAATTCTACAGGTAAGTTTAAATTTATTTTAAGATAGGAATTTTAATTTAAAGTTAGCGGCTTGTTAGGTTTAGAGGTTAATAGCTTAATTTAGTTTATGGCGATGTGGGGGCTGGTGGTTTAGGGGTTAATAGGCTTAGTTAGTGGTAGTGATATGGGAGGCCAGAGGTTTAGGGGTTAATACATTTATTTAGGTGGCGGCGGCGGGATAGGGGTTAATATATTTATTTAGGTGGCTGCGGGGTCCGGGAGTGGCGGGATAGAGGTTAATACATTTATTTAGGTGGCGGCAGGGGCTGGGAGCGGCGGGATAGGCGTTAAACATTTTAGTATAGTGGCGGCGTTTAGTGACAGGGTATAAATAAAGTTGGTAAAAAGCTGAATAGACGCTAGATCGATGACTGCTAGTTAACAACAGTCCAATGCTCATTGCCCCGTACCTGGTGTGCGTCTTTTTGCCATTTTTTTAATAAATATGGAGAGCGTATTCAGGTCCGCGGCCGCGATGTTATGCGGGGTTAGGCAAGTGTATTTGTGCCGTTGAATTCAACAAAGTTGATGGCTTGATAAATATCCCCCTTAATCTGGCTAATTTGTATTAATGTAAAAAATGCTTATTATTAAATTGTATTATTATATTTTAATTGATTGAGCAGGTAGCTTTTGTATATGTTAATGATGGTGCTTCCTAGCATAATGCAATGTGTTAGTGGGGAATTTGGTCATGCACAAACCAGTGTTACCTTTGAAACATTTTTAGGAAACGCCATAATATTTGTAATTGTGTTTAAGCTGTTGTCAAGTATAAAGGATTTGAATTTTGATTAGCCAAACTGGACTGACCCATGATAAGTATAGAGACATCAATCTGAAAAAGTCCTTCCAACAAACAATAAAAAAATGGCTGTTTGTTATCTCATCTCATCAGCAGTTGTTAACATCCTGATAATAATCAAAGTTATATTGTGATCAACCTTTTAATTGGTTGCTTTTCTGATGGACTAGAATGGCTTAGTAGAAGAAGCAAAAAAAAAAAAGATCAGTTAAGCACGCATACAGTGTTTTTGCAAAGGTAATACATAGGCAATTGGAAATCACATTTTCATTGTTGTTAGATATTTGACTTCATGGTTAAATTTTGAGCAAGACAACTAAAAATATTACAGCTTGCATTACTTTTTCCTTATAAGAAAACACAACTGCACAATTTAATAGATAATTGTATCTGTAAGGTGTAAATTGTAAGGAATTTTATGACCTTGCTTTACAGTTTTTACACAGACAGAAGTTATACGAAAGAGCTAAACATACCCCTGATTACTTTTTAATAAAATGCTATGCTGGCTAAAAGGGGTTAATAATACATCTGGATTATGGCAACAGATTAGGGTTTATGCAGTCATTAATTGCTGTGCTTTTGCCGCGTTACTTGCTCAGATCAAATCATTTTAGAAAAAAAAAATCTCTTAATTAACAGGAAAATCCAAAAATTATATTTAAAAAACCTCCAAAATTGCTTGTAATAAAATAAACAGCATATCAGTCAATGTTTCCTAAATATTTAAATCAACATTTTTATGCTCTCGCACTTTACCTTCCCAAACCACTAAAAAATAAGATTTTATATATCTGTTTTCCATTTGTAATTGAAAACTAGAAAATTAAAATGTAAGGTGTTTGCAATTTAGGATGAAAATGAGTAAAAAATAATACATATTACCATAACATTATTATGTATGTTTCTAAAGCAATAAAAACTCTGATTTCAGAGTTGGGTGACTTGCTTCAGTTTGACATCCCCTGTGGTCATATATAACTGACAAGGGATAGAGGACTGGTAACCCTCAAAGTGCAGAGGGCAGTAAGGGACATTCCGGTCAAAATGTAAATGCACATAGATAAATGACATCTTTGAATAGAAATATATTTGACATGTTTTGACAAAATGCTTCTAGTAGGACTTATCACTGTTTTAGTGTCAACATTTTTCTCTGCACGTTCTTGTGATGCATAACTGGATATTCTCATTTTAAATACTGCAGCTGCTCAGAGTGCCAGTGAGGCTTGTAGTATTATGTCAGCAATTTGAGTCATTATCAGATGGTACACACACTTTAGGCTATCTGAGCAAGTGTTGGGCTTAAAATTATGGTGCACTGTGCATACTTAAATACACATTTGTAACAGCTATAGCTTTTATAAGAAGCATTTTTGTCAATACATGTATATTACAAAAATACTTCTATTCAAAACTGAAATGCATCCATGTGGATTTCAATTTTGTCTGGAATGTCCCTTTAAGGTCCTTGACAGTGAAGGAAAGCAGTAGATGCCTGCGTGTCATCCTTCATACAGAAGCAGTTGACCCTTGCAGTGCTTATTACTGTTTCAAGGTAGTTCAGCATTGTTCTGAGAAATGCGCAAAACGATTGTTCTGTTGCTGATAACGTTTTTAGCAATACCAGATGTAGGAAATACACATGTTCTGATTAAATATTGCTGACACATATCAATTAAATGGTTGTTTTGGGATTGAAATATGGTGTTGTCAGGTGATTTTTGCATAGTAGGGAAATTTATCAGACATGATTAGACATTAAAGGGTCACAAATCCCTCACACTGTATCTCACACCTCCTCAGTGTAAAATTACCAACATTTAATAACCAAGTTGAATGCTATAAATGGATGAAATATTAAAAAAAAATCAAGAAAATCATCCTTTTTGCCTACATTTTAAAGGTCCATGAAACCCCAAAAAAGTAATTTGGAAAGCTGCTTAAAACTTCATGGTCTATCTGAATTATTAACGTTTCATTTTGACTTTACTATCCTTTTAATTCATATAAATGATACAGTGAGAATCACAGTGTACATAATTGGGAGAAATGACATAAAATTTAACTTTTAAAAGAAATATTAAAATCCAAAAAGGAAACAAAAAAATTAAAAACATTAACAAATTGATGCATTACCAATCTTACTTTCAATATAATTAGTGGGGTGCACAAACATTGATAACAATCTCCATTATTGTAAATATCCCTAAATATAGTGCCTATTGAAGACTTAGGGGCCGAATTATCAAGCTCCGAATGGAGCTTGATGCCTTTCAGTCTTGCTGGAAACAGCAGTTATGAAGCAGTGGTCTTAAAGGACCAATCAACACAGTAGATTTGCATAATCAACAAATGCAATATAACAAGATAATGCAATAGCACTTAGTCTGAACTTCAAATGAGTAGTAGATTTTTTTTTCTGACAATTTTAAAAGTTATGTCTTTTCCCACTCCCCCTGTACCATGTGACAGCCATCAGCCAATCACAAATGCATACACATGCCATGTGACAGCCATCAGCCATTAACAAATGCATACACACTTATTCTTGCACATGCTCAGTAGGAGCTGGTGACTCAAAATGTTTAATTATTAAATGACTGTGCACATTTAGTTAATGGAAGTAAACTGGAAAGTTGTTTAAAATGGCATGCTCTATCTGAATAATTAAAGTTTAATTTTGATTGAGTGTACCTTTAAAACCACTGCTCCATAACTGGTCCTCTTGCTCTGAGGCTGCGGATATCAATCCGCCCAATCCTATACGATCGGGCTGATTGACACCACATGCTAGCGGCCGATTGGCCGCAAATCTGCAGGGGGCAGCATTGCACAAGCAGTTCACAAGAACTGCTAGTGCAATGATAAATGCCAACAGCGTATGCTGTCGGCATTCATCGATGTCTGTCGGACATGATCCGCTGAGCGGATCATGTCGGATAGACCGATGAACAATCGGCCCCTATAAAGCAACACCTAAAATTGGGTGAAATAAGGGGTGTGGACACTTACTATCCTCCCATATCTAAAAGCAATATTCATTCAAAAAGTAATGGGTGTTCCTTTTGCAAATTGTAACTCAAATTCCTACCACACTAGAAAAAACTTGATTGTAATCACATAATTTCCCTAATCCGATGTACACTTAAGGTTGGTGAGACAGAAACATCAGGCACACGTTTCACAATTAGCTTTGACAAAGGTGAGACCCTGCCCACAAACATAGCACTTTTATAATCCTTCCAACAAATCAGAGTAATCCACTATTGATGAGTTGGGGGTCCCATGATCAAAACAAACCTCACACATTAACATAATTTAATTCAATCAATATTAATTACTGCAGAGTTGTAAATCCTCAGATCTATATATGGCAATACTTGTAAAAATACACTTTATAAGTAAATCAGATATCCAATCTCAGTTCACATAAATATACCAATATGATCATTCACATACACATGTTAACAGTGTTTCCTAATGCTTCAGCATTTACCGGAAGCAGATACATACTATCCAGTATTGTAACACTGCATGAAAGAATAATATATGCACAGGATTCAGTATAATCATTCCATCCATACCATACAAGAATTAAATAAAATGTATAGATATGACATACAAAGCCTTGCAAAAGTATTCACCCCCCTTGACCTTGATTACCTTCTGAAGGTAATCAAGGTCAAGGGGGGTGAATTAAGAAGTCACTTAATTAGTGAAATGATGTCCACCTGTGTGCAGTCTAAGTATCACATGATCTGTCATTACATATACACACCTTTTTTGAAAGGCCCCAGGTGCTGCAACACCTAAGCAAGAGGCACTACTAGCCAAAAACTGCCATGAAGACCAAGGAACTCGCCAAACAAGTAAGGGACAATGTTGTTGAGAAATACAAGTCAGGGTTAGGCTATAAAAAATATCCAAATCTTTGATGATCCCCAGGAGCACCATCAAATCTATCATAACCGAATGGAAAGAACATGGCACAACAGCAAACCTGCCAAGAGACGGCCGCCCACCAAAACTCACGGACCGGGCAAAAAGGGCATTATTCAGAGAGGCAGCACAGAGACCAAGGGTAACCCTGGAGGAGCTGCAGAGTTCCACAGCAGAGACTGGAGTATCTGTACATAGGACGACAATAAGCCGTACGTTCCATAGCGTTTGGCTTTATGGCAGAGTGGCCAGAAGAAAGCCATTACTTTCAGCAAAAAACAAAATGGCACCTTTTGAGTTTGCGAAAAGGCATGTGGGAGACTCCCAAAATGTATGGAGGAAGGTGCTCTGGTCTGATGAGACTAAAATTTAACTTTTCAGCCATCAAAGAAAATGCTATGTCTGGTGCAAACCCAACACATCAAATCACCCAAAGAACACCATCCCCAGAGTGAAACATGGTGGTGGCAGCATCATGCTGTGGGGATATTTTTCACCAGCCGGGACTGGGATACTGGTCAGAGTTGAGGGACAGATGGATGGTGCTAAATACAGGGATATACTTGAGCAAAACCTGTACCACTCTGTGCGTGATTTGAGGCTAGGACAGAGGTTCACCTTCCAGCCGGACAGTGACCCCAAACACACTGCTAAAACAACACTTGAGTGGTTTAAGGGGAAACATGTAAATGTGTTGGAATGGCCTAGTCAAAGCCCAGACCTCAATCCAAAAGAAAATCTGTGGTCAGACTTAAAGATTGCTGTTCACAAGCCCAACTTGAAGGAGCTGGAACAGTTTTGCGAGGAGGAATGGGCAAAAATCCCAGTGGTAAGATGTGGCAAGTTCATAGAGACTTATCCAAAGCGACTTGGAGGTGTGATTGCCGCAAAAGGTGGCTCTACAAAGTATTGACTTTAGGGGGGCGGATAGTTATGCACATTGACTTTTTCTGTTATTTTGTCTTATTTGTTGTTTGCTTCACAATAATACAAAAAAAAAACATCTTTAAAGTTGTGGGCATGTTCTGTAAATTAAATGATGCAAATCCTCGAACAACCCATGTTAATTCCAGGTTCTGAGGCAACAAAACACGAAAAATGCCAAGGGGGGTGAATACTTTTGCAAGGCATTGTATATATAATATAACTGAAAAAGTAAAATTGTCAAATGATAGTAGCAGTATAAAGCAAAAGTTTGAGATTGTAATGTAAAATAAATTATTTTATTATATGTAAAAAACAATTGCAATATATTTTCATTATTTATTTTGTCCCATTTGAAAATTGCTATTTTACTCAATTCTATTGAGCCTCTATAAAGTAATGGGCTTCACTTTCTTAGAACCTAAGTATTCCCCTTATCTATCTCTTCTGCTGAGGATAATATGGGACAGATCCTCTATAAAACAGGTAATGAAAGAGACTGTAAACAAGGCTGTCTGGAAACATGGTTCGATTGTTACTTTAACAATCCTATATTCACTCTTTTAGAGCCTGTTTTATATCTGTTCCTAAATTTTCGTCAGCAGAATAGATTGATAAGTAGAAAACCTAGGTTCCAACATGGCTGTGCCCATTACTTTATATAAACTAAAATGTGTTATTTAAAAACCCATACATCTGCATATTATTCTCAAATTAATCTTTGTTTTGAATACATCAATAAAAGAAGCACTTATCTACTGTTTAATATAAATGTAAAATTAAAATCTACTCCGATAAGGTTTATGCATGCTGAGTGTTTTGCTTGTCTTACTACAAATATTGGGACAAACATATTTTTTTAGATACTTGTTTTGTCAAGGGTAGAACAGAGTAGAAGAAGAGGGCTTTAGAGAAAGAGAGGTTCAGGGAAAAAAATAAAGCAGGAAAAAGAATTGAACAAAGGGTCAATGACTGATCAGTTTGTAATTCCTGTCTGTTTCCATTTGTTATCTAGCACACATAAATAAAAACTGCCTAGGGATTCATGTGATTTGTCTCAGTTAATTCTCTCCTAAATGCCCCTAATTTCTTATCAAATTGACATAATGTAATTAACTGTTAAGACTCCGGTCACCAGAGTCTAGATTGGTGCAAGGGAAGCAAAAGCAGTTGAACATTGCTGCAAGATTGGTTGTCCATGACACTGGCATTTCTCTCAGGGCTATACTGAGTTCCAGAATAGAATTCTGGGAATTAGGGGTCGGTAAAAGACAGCGGTTAAATGGGTTTGGTGTTCTAATAAAGCAATTCCTAGAAGATAGACATCCCAAGCTTGTAAACATCACATGACTGCACAGTGCACAGCATAAACTACCAGCTTGTAGTCAGTGGATATTAGAACAAGGCTGACTTTGATCTGCTCTGCTTTTTTGGCTCCTCGAGTCTCATTGGCAGAGAGAGCTGGAGAAATCTGAACTCAGGTCAGACAATCTCCACAGATCCTCTAGGAACTCAGTAATGGCAAAACAAATCTTGACGTGGGATGTTTGTCAGACCAATTGAGCAATAATACTTAGCATTTTGAATAGCTCACTTTATTAACTGAAAACACCCATTTATGATTGTAAAAAAATATTCTTCAAAACAAAGTACAAAATGTGATGTTCCTGAATCTAATTCCATAATTATATAATGTGTTCTTAAGCTCTTGATGTAATAGAGTCAGCTGGCTATAACATGAAAAGTGTGTTTGAAACATTCTCAAAGGAAACAGTGGATGAGTGCACAGCAAACTAAGGGCAAGATTACTAGTGGCGTGCCAACAATTACGCACAAACGAAAAGGGGTTTATCGTCAATCAGATGTAGCGCTCGTGTTACAAGTTGAAAGTAACGCAATCGTTTGAGCGCTATTGAAGTTAACACGCATCAGGAAAGCGCGTCCACAGAGCTCTGGTTAACTGTTTCACAAAACAAAAAAGTGTCACAAAACACATCATAAAAAAACATATATTACAAAGTACACACTCACACTCATTAACACTCATAATAACACCGTCTGATAAAAATTATTTAAAAAAAATATTTGCACAAAAAAGTTATAAGGGCTGAAAGATATGAAGTCTAATGGCAGGCAAAGAGCTTTAACATAGGGATACATTAATATATATATATATATATATATATATATATATATATATATATATATATATTTATATATATATTAATACAAATAAATATATATATTTATATATATGTGTGTTTGTGTACATATGTATTTATGTATTTATATGTGTATATATGTATTTACATACATATATACACGTGTAAACACATAAATACATATGTATACATATATAGACATATAAGTGCATTGGAGCCCTTTGCATTAAAGTAGATTAAATATAAATATTTAATAAATATGCTTTTATTTTTCATTAAGTGTTATATTGTGTATTTACTGTAAATATTTAACATTCCAATGTTCTGCACATATCAGAATATGTTCTATGTATTTATAAATAGATATTCCTATATATATCTATAACTATATATAATCATCTATATATATATATATACCGTATGTATAGATATAGAATTGCACAAAAGGATACATCAGATCTATGTATATATATATATATGTATTTATGAATAAATAGAACATATTCTGCTATGTGAAGAACATTGAAATGTGAAATATTCATATTTTCATGTCGGGTCAGCACACTTGAGAATATGCAATTGGGTTTGCACGCTCAATTGACTTCTATAGGAGAATAGGTTACAGCAATCGCAATATTCTAACCGGCTTTTTGCAAGCATTGGGTTAGCACGCAAACAAAAACGTTTTAATCTCAACTTGAATACGAGTGCTGCCCGAAACATGCAACAAGCTAACTTCTAGCGGAATTAGCATGCGAGCGGAGCATTGAACGCCGCTCCCCTGTAATTTGGCCCTAAGTGATTTAAAGGAGCATGAAACTTTTTTTTTCATGATTCAAATAGAGCTTCTGAATTTAAACAACTTTTTAAATTTACTTATATTATCTAATTTGCTTAATTCTCTTTGAATCCTTTTTTGTTAATCATACCTAGCTAGGCTCAGGAGCATTGGGTTGCCTGATGTTTTCAGCTAGCTCCCAGTATCGCATTACTACTCCTTCAGCAAAGGATACCAAAAGAACAAAGCAGATTTGCAAATAGAAGTACATTGGAAAGCTGTTTAAAAAGATATGTTCTATCTGAATCATGAAAAACAAAATTAGGTTTAATGTCTCTTTAAGCAAAGACTGGTTGAAAAAGACTGAACTAAGGCTGAATATTTTATTTGTAAGAGCATAAAAGAAAAAAACCCCAAAAAAAACAATAAATATTAAAACTAAAGCCCCCAGGAAGAGGATGGTATAGCCGATACTGGTTTTCTTAGTTGGGATGGAGAAACCAAACTCCCAATGCTCTTGTTTCTCCTATAGGAGAACCTACAACCTTTCTTAAGGCTGTGACACACTGCAAGCGATGCGGCGCGAGGCGATGCAGCTGCTTCGTACCGCGTTGCATCGCTTCTGAAGTTTAATTATTTCATCTCTGAGTGCTTAGCTACGCAACCTGACGCAGCAGAGTGCTCAGAGATGAAAAGGCAGGACACACTGAGCGCGCACAGCTGCATCTACACGCTGCGCACCGCTCCGCTTGCAGTGTGTCACAGCCTTAAACCATATCTTCAAGACCATCTTCAGCTGCCAATAAGTGGAAATGCTTTTGTATTATTCCAAAAATATCCTTATATTGGGCAGAGTAGTCTGTTACAAAGGTAACCCACATGGGGAATTCAGACAGGGTTACCTTTGTAACGGACTACTCTGCCCAATAGTGGGATATTTGTGGAATAATACGAAAGCATTTCCACTTATTGGCAGCTGAGGATGGTCTTGTAGATATGGTTAAGAAAGGTTGTAGGTTCTCCTATAGGAGGAACAAGACCATTGGGAGTTTGGTTTCTCCACCCCAACTAAGAAAACCAGTATCGGCTATACCATCCTCTTCCTGGCTGAGACACAAAGGGACCTTTAGGTGTGGCTATACACAATGTAAAACCTGTGAACATGTCCACATTGATTCAACCTTTCAATCTTTTGTAACAGGGGAAACTTTTGCTGTTAACTCCTGTTTAAACTGTCGATCGACATATTCTAGCTACCTACTGTGGTGCTCCTCTTGTAAACTTCAATATGTCGGATTAACGACAAGGGAAGTATATTCCCACATATGTGAACACCTATCGACTATCAATGTGGGCAAGAGTAGTACTCCAGTGGTGGATCCCTTTGTCACTAAACACAATAAGAATTGTGATACTCTGAAATGGATGGTCAAAGAGAAGGTGTGGGGTCAATAAAGAGGAGGTGATAAGTTTCAAGCACTTTCCAGACAAGAGATATACTGGATTTTTAGGCTTCAAACCAAGATTCCTTTTGGTCTGAACTCCGAATATGACTTCATCAATTATTGGTGCTGAGCTTTGATGGTTATCACATCCCTCTCTCTCTCTTTTTGAAATGCAATGGTTGTATCTATTTTGTATTTTGTATTTTAAAATGGAGCATATGACTTGTAACCTCCCTCCCCCCTTTTTGCATTTCTTGGTCAACAATGATTTATTGAGTATATTCCATCTTCATATGTAACATTCCAGCATTGTATTTATTTATCGCTATTGCCCCATAACTTATAGTCATATGGTTCTGTTATATAATTACATGACCAATTACATTTATACTCGTATTGTCTAACGAGTTTTCCATACTCCCACTATAGGGCACTAAATATTCCTAATGTCCTCTATATAGGCTGGAAAGCCACAGCTCAAATAAGATGTTGTACTTTTCTTTATGTAGACATGCTTGTTTTCCAATTAGGAATTTTAGGGGGTGTTAGCATATTAAATATTGTTATATGGTTTTAAATTATACACATATATATGAGGATTGTTTATGAATAGCTATTGTCATAATGGTAAATGATGTAATATATTATTGAAACTGTATTTATGTATGTCATATATCTATATATCACCAAGCCTATTAATAATTTGGCTGCCCACTTAATTGTTTGTCAATTGATCCATACTCCCTTTGCATGCTCCTGTACCTTTAAAATTATGGTTAAATGTTTTTAGCCAATCAGAGGCCAGAGTTTGTTTTTAAAGACTAAGCAGATCACTCTGTTTTTATGAGACTATGAGTATGGCACCCTGCCGAAATGCGTCAGTCTTTTTAATCTCAATCTTTTCAAGCTCAAGGGGCACTGTCCCTCAGTGTTTTACTTATGGAATTTAATAAAAGGAAATTTTAATATTATATTCACTGGCAATTTTTTATTTTTCTTTTTTATATAAAGGGGGTACCTTGTATTTAAAATTCAGCGTGTGGTAGGTGACCGCATGAAGAGGATATCGGAGACAGAAGATCCGAAAAGAAGAAGAAAAGAAGATGGATGAAGATAGAAGACCACCGCAGGGATGAAGATGGACTGCCGGATTAAAGTTTGGTGAGTACCATCTTTTGGGTTTAATGATAGGCTCTTTTTGGCTGATTAATTTTTAGAATAGGTTTTTTTATTCTTTTTGGGCCGCAAAAGAGCTAAATGCCCTTCTAAGGGCAATGCCCAAATAAATGCCCTTTTCAGGACAATTTTTATAGTAGGTTCTTTTAGATAGCCTTTTTAGGGGGTTACTTCTAGAATGGGCTAGTATTTCTAGCTTTATAAGGAGCCAAAAAGACTGCTAAAACTTATCTTGAGAAAGCCCACTGATAGGGCAAAACGCGTCAAATGTTTGAGCAGTTTTCATAAGTAGTTGTCTCTGCTATATTGTTTCGGAACTGAGAAATCCGGATTACAAAAGTATTTTCCACATATTTATTTTTTGCGTATTTAAGCACTGAAGAGCAGGGAGAAAAAGGATATTTTTGAAAATTATCCAACCTGAACGTATACACCACGATAATACAACACCTATGGGAAGCAGTGTAACACTTTATTCAGAGTTCCCCTATGTGAGGTAAGATACTGTCACGTAACCAAGCTAGACACTCGATGGGAGAATGCCGAGAGGAAGCCTGTGTACAGGTACCAAGCTCTGGTTTGTAACTGCTGAAGTGTTTCCTGACCTAAGGTACTGTACAAATACTTGCTTTAATCATACTTCCAAAATATACAGAAGGTGATGGTATAAGGAGATTTTGAGGATCACAACTTTAATTGACGAACAGTCCGAACGGACTTTCTCAATAACGACTTAATCTGTATGTAAGAAGAACACTGAATAGCCTGCCATAGTAATTCATGTGTGCACACAGGCAGTCAAATAAACTTTGATTCTAGCTGGCATTAACATTGCCATATGTCCAGTTCTTTTAAACTGTGATGGTTTTTAGACATTGGGTATGTTAAACTTTAGCATATGTTGCTGATATTCATTGTATCATTTTAAAATTATATTATTTTAATACTTGGAGACGTCCAAGTGTAAGATTGTTAACTTTTCACCGTATGTATGTTTTACATTTGTTATATAAAATCTAATCTATTTATATCTGTTTCAAATTGCATGGCCTATCTGAATCATGAAAGTTTAATTTTGACTAGACAGTTACTTTAAATTTTGCCTGGAATGGCTCTTTAGGGGATACACTTGTATTTATCAAAAAATCTACTAGGTTCCACATTTTTCTTTGATGATTCAGATACGGCATACAATTAAAAAGAAAGTTTCCTATTTACTTCTTGTTATAAAATTTGGTTCATCCTCATAGTATTCTTTGTTGAAGAGCATACCTAGGTAGGTAGGGAGCAAGGGTCTGGATCACAAAATGGAAGCAAACACTGCTTCAATCTAGTGCTCTTTTGGCAAAGCTGATGCCATATAGTGCACCAGACATGTGCCCACTCATGTGCCTACCTCCCTCCATTTCAGCAAAGGATACTAATAGACTGAAGAAAATTTGAGACTAGGGGGCCTACTTATAAAGCTGTCAACTGTGCTGCATTCGCCGGCACCAATACGCTTGCCTGACATCGCCTAACTTCGCTGCTGCGGACCTGAATACGTTCTCCATATTTAACAAAAAAGCTGTCAAAAAGCCGCGCACCAAGTACGGGGCGATGAGCAGCGGACTGTTGTTAACTAACAGTCATTGATCTCGCTGCTTTTTCCCAGCTTTATTTGTATAATGTCACTAAGCACCGCCACTATACTAAACTGTTTAACCCCTATCCCGACGCTCCCGGACCCAGCCGCAACTAAATAAAGGGATTAACCCTTATCCCGCCGCTCCCGGACCCTCCCGCAACTAAATAAAGTTATTAACCCCTAAACCACCGCTCCCGGACCCCGCCGCCACTCTAATAAAGTTATTAACCCCTGTTCCTCCGCTCCCGGAGCCCAACACCACCTACATTATGTTAATACCCCCTAATCTGCTGCCCCCTACACCGCCGCCACCTACATTATACGTATTAACCCCTAATCTGCCACCTCCTATACTGCCACCACTCTAATAAAGTTATTAACCCCTATTCCTCCGCTCCCGGATCCCACCGCAACTAAATAAAGTTATTAACCCCTAAACCGCCAGCACCCACATCGCCATAAACTAAATTAACCTATTAACCCCTAAACCTAACAACCCACTAACTTTATATTAAATTTTAACTCATCCCTATCTTATAATAAATTTAAACTTACCTTTAAAATTACATTAAACTATATTAAATTAATAATTAACCTACCCTAACTATTATAATAAAATTACATTAAACTATATTAAACTAATAATTAATCTACCCTAACTATTATAATAAAATTACATTAAACTATATTAAAATAAAAATTAATCTAACCTAACTTTTAAACTAAAGTTACATTAAACTACAAATTAAATTAACTATATTATATATGTAAACACCTAACCCTACTCAAATAATTTAAATCTACACTAAAAAATTACAAAGTTACAAAAAACTAACAACTAAGTTACAAAAAATAACAAACACTAAGTTACACAAAAAAATAAATACTAAGTTACAAAAAATAAAAAAGAAATTATCAAAGATTTAAACTAATTACACCTAATCTAAGGGCCCTATGAAAATAAAAAAAGCCCCCCCAAAATAAAAAAAACCCTAGCCTACAATAAACTACAAATAGCCCTTAAAAGGGCCCTTTGCGGGGCATTGCCCCAAAGAAATCAGCTCTTTTACCTGTAAAGAAAAAATACAAACACACCTGAACAGTAAAACCCACCACCCACACAATCAACCCCCCAAATAAAATCCTAATCTAAAAAATCCTAAAATCCCCATTGCCCTGAAAAGGGCATTTGGATAGGCATTGCCCTTAAAAGGGCATTTAGCTCTATTGCAGCCCAAACCCTAATCTAAAACTAAAACCCACCCAATACACCCTTAAAAAATCCTAACACTAACCCCAGAAGATTCACTTACAGTTTTGAAGATCCGACATCCATCCTCCAAGAATCCGGCAGAAGTCTTCATTCAAGTGTCCGAAGTTTTTATCCAAGCCCGCAGAAGTCTTTACCCAGACGGCCTCTTCTATCTTCATCCATCCGGCGCGGAGCGGCTCCATCTTCAAGACATCCGACGCGGAGCATCCTCTTCTGACGACGGCTTCTTCGGAATGAAGGTTCCTTTAAATTTACGTCATCCAAGATGGCGTCCCTTAGATTCCGATTGGCTGATAGAATTCTATCAGTCAATCAGAATTAAGGTTGAAAAAATCCTATTGGCTGTTGCAATCAGCCAATAGGATTGAACTCGCATTCTATTGGCTGTTCCAATCAGCCAAT
Source organism: Bombina bombina (assembly GCF_027579735.1). NCBI lineage: Eukaryota > Metazoa > Chordata > Amphibia > Anura > Bombinatoridae > Bombina > Bombina bombina. The sequence continues at coordinate 410,920 of NW_026512406.1, read as the reverse complement.
AGAATGCCAGCTCAATCCTATTAGCTGATTGCAACAGCTTGGATGAAGACTTCTTCCGGCTTCTTGGAGGATGGATGTCGAATCTTCAAAACTGTAAGTGAATCTTCTGGGGTTAATGTTAGGATTTTTTAAGGGTGTATTGGGTGGGTTTTAGTTTTAGATTAGGGTTTGGACAGCAATAGAGCTAAATGCCCTTTTAAGGGCAATGCCCATCCAAATGCCCTTTTCAGGGCAATGAAGAGCTTAGGTTTTTTTAGATTAGGATTTTATTTGGGGGGTTGGTTGTGTGGGTAGTGGGTTTTACTGTTGGGGAGGGTGTTTGTATTTTTTATTTACAGATAAAAGAACTGATTTCTTTGGGGCAATGCCCCGCAAAAGACCCTTTTAAGGACTATTTGTAGTTTATTGTAGGTTAGGGTTTTTTTATTTTGGGGGGCTTTTTTATTTTCGTATGGCCCTTAGATTAGGTGTAATTAGTTTAAATCTTTGATAATTTCTTTTTTATTTTTTGTAACTTAGTGTTTATTTTTTTGTGTAACTTAGTGTTTGTTATTTTTTGTAACTTAGTTGTTAGTTTTTTGTAACTGTAATTTTTTAGTGTAGATTAAAATTATTTGAGTAGGGTAAGGTGTTTAAATATATTATATAGTTAATTTAATTTGTAGTTTATTGTAATTTTAGTTTTAAAGTTAGGGTAGGTTAATTATTATTTTAATATAGTTTATTGTAATTTTAGCATAATAGTTAGGGTAGATTAAATTAATTAGTTTAATATAGTTTAATATGATTTTAGTATAACAGTTAGGGTAGATTAATTAATAGTTTAATATAGTTTAATTTAAATCTAAAGGTAAGTTTAAATTTATTATAAGATAGGAATGAGTTAATATTTAATATAAAGTTAGGGGGTTGTTAGGTTTAGGGGTTAATAGTTTAATTTAGTTTATGGCGATGTGGGGGGCTGGCGGTTTAGGGGTTAATAGGTTTAGTAAGTGCTAGTGATGTGGGAGGCCAGGGGTTTAGGGGTTAATAACTTTATTTAGTTGCGGTGGGCTCCGGGAGCGGCGGGATAGGGGTTAATAAGTATAATGTAGGTGGCGGCGGTGTAGGGGGCGGCAGATTAGGAGTTAATAAGTATAATGTAGGTGGCGGCAGTGTAGGGGGCGGCAGATTAGGGGTGTTTAGACTCGGGGTACATGTTAGGGTGTTAGGTGTAAACTTAAATTTTATCCTCCCATAGTAATCAATGGGATATCGGGCAGCAGCGAACATAAGCTTTCGCTGCTTTCCCATTGATTCCTATGGCATCCACCGCCCTGAAAAAAACAGGTACATTGGGCCGGAATAGTGGCGAGCGTATCTGGTAGATTTTTGTAAACTTACAAAAGTAGTCAGATAGTGCCGACTTTACATTTGGAACATCTGTAGTGACGTAACCATCAATCTGTGTCGGACTGAAACCGGCGGATCGTATGTTACGTCACAAATTTCTACTTTTGCCGGTCTGTAGCCTTTGATAAATAAGGCGAATCAAGCTCTCCACAATTACGCTGCGGAATTCCAGCGTATTTGCGGTTGATGATAAATAGGCCTCAAGGAGTAAATTGTAAAAAAAATTTTTTAAATTGTATGCTCTCTCTCAGTGGTTTTCAAAGTGTGAGGTGGGCCTCTCTAGGGGGCGCTAGAGCATATAAGGGGGTACGCTGGAGCAGTGACACTTTACACTATCCTATAGAAACCACAAGCAGCAGCTGACTTTGGCAAAACATAGAACATTTTTAAGACCCGATAATGACACTTGCCTTGTTGTGGAGGAATAAGGCAAAGGGCGGGATGTAGGTGGAAGGAAGGCACTGAGGTTGAAATCCCTTAGACACAACATAATGATTGTTGTCTTGATCAGTAACTTGCATTTAACACAGGAGTAACAAAGAGCAAATTAAAACACTTTTCCTGGATCAGGTGTAACTTTCCCAAATTAAAGCTGAAAATAAATATTAGAATGTTCTTTAAAAAGAAGGGGAGGCCCAGCTCCTAAGATTTTGAGAACCCCTGCTCTATCTGAATCATCAAAGAAAACATTTTGGATTGTGTGTTCCTTTAAATGTTCCATATGATTCTAACTACTCATGCAGTGGTATTCTTACATTTCTTAAAGGGACAGTAATTGTATTGCTAAAGAATTCCCCTGCATTCATTGACTGCACTTACCACAGATATTCTATTTACGTATGTGTATCTTTTTAATTGGATTAAATCTGAAGATTTTTATTTTTATTTTTTAAATTCCCTGCCTACCCTTTAGCTTCAAAGTGGATTCAATTGTGGTTTTATTTTGCAATACGTTTACTGTCCCTTTAAGTTGTTATAGTGCCGACTGTAGGTTCTTAGCTTACCTAGCATAACATTTTAGTACCTTATTGTAGCAGATTCATTGAGAAAATATGTTTGGCTAATATAGCATAATATTAGTTATATTTGTACAGTTATTGCAATATTTATGATTATTCTTTGCTCCTGTTCCTAAACATGCTTGAAAGAATAGTTAGCCTCATAAGATCCTTTGTTATGATTACTTGTTATTGTAGTTTACAGAAAGAATGACATTACAAGGGGATATCATATGGGATAGACATGCTGAGATAATGCAGAAATATAGATTGTCACATAATATCTGCAAACTGCAATTGTATAAATCACCCTTCTTACATTTTGCACAATTATTTTAAAGAATTCTAGCTTAGATTACAAGTGGAGCGCTACTGATCGCACACAGTGCTCTATCCATACTGTACCTTGCTCTAAAATAGCACAAATCTGGCATTACAAGGGAATGGTAAAGTAGTTTTACCAGAGAATGTTTGCGCGAATGGAATTTAAAAAAAATAAATTGGATAGCTCAGGGTGCACTATCATCGCTCATATTACAAGTGGTGGGTAATGTGTGGTGTGTAAGAGCAACAAATAATAGCACTGAAACATTTAGCAGATCTGTCAGGGCTAGAATAAAATTATAACAAATGTATAACGTTAAAATAAAGTATTTCACTCACATATATACATTAATAAATTAAATATAGATTTTTTTAATGAAAAGGAATTTGGTACATAACAAGTTGTTGTACTGGGAGGGGCTTAAAGTTGTATATGTATTTGGGTGGAATTGTGCATCTGTATGTATGTGTATGTGCATACGTATGTATGTATGTATGTATGTATGCATGCACATACAAATGTACACACATATACCCATTTATATATCTATCATCTATCTATATCTACCTTACTATCTATCTAATCTATCTATATCTACCTTACTATCTATCTAATCTATCTATCTATATATCTATCTATTTATCTATCTAATCTACACAAGCATTTAAAGCAGGAACCAAACAGAAGGTGGCTGGTTTATTAAAACTTATTAAAACTTAGCACGTTTGTAATCCATATGTATTAACACTTTTGATGATTTTGTTAGTGAGTCAGGAAACCGAAGTAACCTTGGGGCCTCTAAGCAGAAGAAAAGCTAAACAGTACAGGATTATATTCAGGCTTCTAACCTTTTGACCATATTCCCAAAACAGAAATTTTTTCAACTTTCATTTAGTGCATAAATAAGGTTAGTTTGAAATAGTTTTAATCTTTTTATTGAGAAGCAATAGATAATAAAATCCTCTCAACGTGTCAAAGCTGTTCCAATTGAACTGTGTGGCTTCATATTTTCAACTAAAAGAAAAAAAAAACATTTATATAGGTTTTGTTTTGTACAAAAAAATGTATTTTTCATGCATAACTCATGACTCAGCAGAAGTGCACATTTTCTTAAAGGAGCAGACTAGTTGTATTTTTTTCTTTTCTTTCATACTATAGGACATTTAAATGTATTACACTTTGTTTTTAATAAATATTTTTTGTGTTTGCAGACACTTGTCCCTCTCCTCCATTTTTGTAGTTTTATCTATCAGGCAATATGCTTTTAGCAGAAACAACCTTTCAGTCAGCAGTACACAAATTATACCTCTGTATTAGCTGCCTTCAACTTACATTTAAACAGCTCTTAAGTTACATTTATTTCAAGGGAAAATCCACATGTTTAAACACTTTTCTTTCATATGGAAGATACAGAAATGCACTAAATTGAGAATAAACAACAGCTGGAGGAAGTTCTGTGCTTGTTTTAAAGGGCCAGTGCCACTCAGGGTGCAGTCTCTTTCAGGGCAAGATCAGATTGATTCATATACAAAAGGATATTCCTTCTATGTGAAATTAATAGTCTGATAAAATATAAGTCAATTTGTTAATATTATACAAACATCAAAGGCATTAAACAGATACATTTGTCTTACATGTTATTACTGATGAGCTATTAAATACAAAATAAAGAAAACATGTACATTTTGCCTGTTTCAGTAAGTGCTTTCATTTGAACATGCATGCTGCTTGCTTTACCAATAATGGGATCTATTCATGATTGTGATTAAAGATGTTGTGCCTATGTGGTGCAGATTTCTCTTGCACACTCCTGCAAGCCTGAGACCAAAAGTTAAGAAGCAGGGGTCTGTATCTTATGCCATGGTGGTTGACTTAAATTATCACAGAGTTCATAAGTAAATGCTTGTCCAATAATAAATAAGGCCAGTGGATGTTGCTTTAATAGCCACTAATGCAGGCAGACAGGTTAACTGGCAGGAAACTTTTGCCCATATCTTAATTAATGGGGGCCAGCGTGTATTTAAAGTGATGGCAACGTTTCCAATTCAAACATACAGATCCGGAATGCAAAATGTATTTTAGATGGACTTTAATCCATCCATTCTAATGACGATATGCTATAAATTACTTTTTAATATAGCAATGAAATTATAATGACCTCCTATTTTTGAACTTCTATAATTTCAGAGTCTTTGTTTTTTAGAAACTCAGTGTTGGCTTCATTTAAATGTTATTTCCTTGATTTTTGCACTGCCTTTTTACATTGTTACATTTTTGTGTATGCTCACTTCTCATGTTAATAAGCGTGACTGTGTCCTAGTTTTATGAAAAGTTAAACGTATAACACAGGGTTATAGGGAAAATTTCCTTTGAGGGCCATCATAGTGAATGGTTCCTCTGTGGGCTTGTAAAAAGTGCTCTACAAATTTACAAATATCTCAGTACAGCCTCCTTAGCTGGTTCTAAGGATAGATGATTCAGTAGTACTATCACCTTTAGATATTGATAGGCTGTATTTGGATCTAAGACAGAGTGTGGATCTCTTCATTTGGAATAGTTACAGACAGGGCCCTGTTTCCAGTGGAAGCAGTGCCAACATTTTTCTAAGCAGAACAAGTCTGATCATACCCCACCTCTTTTTGAGAGGATTAGTAGTTTGAATACTACCAATGAGTTCTGGTTTTCAAGAGACAAGGAGACAAGTGTGAGTTTCCATACCAGGAAGTTTGATCATCTCTGTGTTTCAACAGAGACTTTTGGAGGACCTAGCTGAAATGCTGAGGCTTGAGACGATCTTCCTGTATCTACTGCAGATGCCATTGTGTCTTGTGACTGAAATCAACCCCCTGCAAGTATGTGCACCAGTTTATATTGCACAGAAGAGCCTACCTGTTATTTACCAACTGGACTCAAGATTAGCATGGGGAAGGAGTTGGCTGCCCCCTAAAGTTGACTCTAGTTGTGGTGAGAGGACCCAGAGCCAGAGTTGGTTCCATGTTCTGGGGCTCCCTGGTTGAAGGCTTTGGTGGAGGCACTGGGGGACATTGAGGTGATCTGGTGCTACATTGCTTCTATTAGATCATTATTTTTGGAGCAGGAGAAGACTTGACATGGTGCCACCTTTCTCATGGTTTGGGATAAATGGGACCTGTGGAAACTTTACCTAAGCTTAACCTTTTTTTTTTACTATTTACCAGCATTTCACTCTGCCTCATTTTAAGCTGAAGAAAAACTGTATAAAAGTACCCAACTTATTATCAAAGATGTGTACTGTCAAAACTTGACTTATCATTTTGGCCAGTGCTGAGACCTTTTACAAAATAATCAGGTACCACATATTGCCCATTCCTATGTGGGAATCAAATTAAATTCCAGCCCTCTTGTCCCAAATAGAATCATATTTAATATTGTTTATTTTAGGATTAACTGTGGTATGTGTCTAGTTTGTCACATTTGTAAAGGTCTTGTGTGGTGTCCGAAAGAAAATATATACTTTTTTCAGCAGTCCCTTTAATGTGGTATTTGTAAGTATCCATACATTTCAAATGATAGCTTGTGACATACATTGACTATACTTGTTTTGACTTGCATACTATGTTCCGAGCCCTTACATTTTTGCAGGCTTTACAACTGCTAGCTACTATAAGGGATGTAGTTTATGACATATAATCCGTAGTCACTGAGAAGGCAGCTGACATGAGTTCAAGACAAGAGAACATTCTGTTTTCACTTCTGGACAGGAACTGCATAAGTGTGAAAAATGTTTGTTTAAAAAACTATCACGACAAAAGTAACCATCCTGACATGCATCATAAGTGCTGATGTGATTTCCCTACTTGCCAGAGGATTTACATTCTCCAGTTAAAATATCTGTAGAAAATTATATTTTATTCTGTCTTCCACTACACTAAAAGTGCTAATGACATGCAGGGTTATAAAGCATTACAAACACCTTAACCATAAAATAAATGTTTTTCTGCATAATTTCTTCAGTAGATTAATACAAGTTTATGATTTACAAACAATAGAAAAAACAGATTGCCCAAAGATCCTAATCTTAAAGGGGCATGAAAGCCAAAATTTGTCTTTCATGATTCAGACAGAGCATGCAATTTTTAAAAAACTTTCTGATTTACTTCTATTATAAAATTTCCTTTGTTCTCTTGGTATCGTTTGTTGAAAAACAGGGATGTAAGTTTAGGAGCATTCACGTGGCTGGAGCACTATATGGCAGCAGTTTTGCTAGAATGTTAACTATTTGAAAGAGCACTAGATGGAAGCACTATTTCCTGCCATGTAGTGCGCCAGACACATATCTATATATCTAGATACTTAGCTCATTCTGCCCTGTTACTGAGGAAGAAGTTTTGGCACTTATACTGCACTCTCACCTCACTACCTGTCCCCTTGACCCTATCCCCTCACAGCTACTCCCCTCCCTCTCTGCCACCCTTACCCATATACACACACACACTTTCAACCTCTCCCTCAGCACTGGTATATTTCCCTCATCGCTGAAACATGCACTGGTCACACCTATCCTCAAAAAACCTTCCCTTGATCCTACCTCCCTATCCAACTACCGCCCTATTTCCCTCCTCCTCTTGCATCAAAGCTTCTCGAAAAACTAGCTTATGCACACCTATCCCATTTCCTTACAATAAACTCCCTCCTTGACCCATTGCAATCTGGATTTCGTCCCCATCACTCCACAGAGACAGCAATTGTTAAGGTTACCAACGACCTACTTACAGTAAAATCAAAAGGCCACTTCTCTCTGCTTATCCTCCTTGATCTGTCCACAGCCTTTGACACTGTTGACCACCCTCTTTTGCTCCAAACCCTCCAATCCTTCGGCATCTGTGACACAGCCCTCTTGTAGCTCTCTTCCTACCTGTCAAACCGTACCTTTAGTGTAGCCTTCTCTGGGGCCTCCTCTGCCCCGTCACCACTTTCTGTCGGAGTACCGCAAGGCTCTGTCCTCTGTCCCCTTCTCTTCTCAATCTACACGTCATCACTAGGTTCCCTAATAAAGTCCTACGGTTTACAATATCATTTGTATGCCAACGACACCCAAATCTACTTCTCTGCACCAGACCTGCTAACCCGTGTCACTAACTGTCTCTCTCACATCTCTAACTGGATGTCCTCTCACTACCTCAAGCTAAATCTCTCCAAAACTGAGCTCCTTATTTTCCCCCCTTCTTCTAAACTCTCCACCCCCAATCTCTCTATAACTGTTGACAACTCCATCATTACCCCTACCCCGCATGCCCGATGTCTCTGGGTCACATTTGACTCAGATATTTCTTTCACTCCTCACATTCAGTCATTGGCTAAAGCCTGCCGCTTCCACCTTAAAAACATCTCTAAAAATAGACACTTCCTTACACAAGACACAACTAAGATTTTAATCCACTCTCTCATTCTTTCCCGCCTCAATTACTGCAACTCTGTTCTCTCTGCTCTCTGCCAATCCCTTCACTGGCTTCCTCTTGCCTCTAGGATCAAACACAAAATTCTCATTCTGACATACAAAGCCCTCAACTGCACTGCTCCCCCCTATATCTCAGAGCTTGTCTCCAGATACTCTCCCTCCCGTCCCCTTCGCTCTGCTCACAACCTCCTACTCATCTCCTCTCTTGTCACCTCATCACACTCCCATTTACAGGACTTCTCCAGACTGGCTCCTATCTTGTGGAACTCTCTGCCTCGCTCCACAAGACTCTTTTCTAGTTTTAAAGCTTCAAGTGCTCCCTAAAGACTCTACTGTTCAGGGATGCATACAACCTACGCTAACCTTTCTTTATACCAGTTTCTCTCCTCCATTGCTATCCCCTGCACCCCCTTAGCATGTAAGAGTCCAGCTGTTTGTAGATCACCTTCTTAAGAGCTGACTACAACAATGCAACTCTTGGCAGGGCCCTCTAGCCATTTGATCCCTATAATTGTTTTGTTGTACTCCGCATTTGTTTATAGCGCTGCGGAATCTGTTGGTGCTCTACAAATAACCTATAATAATAATAATAATAATACCGCTAGGGACCAGGGCTATTTTCACATATCTGCTGTGTTTAGTTTAGTTTGTGTTTAGCTGTATTTTTCCTCTTACTCATTTAATGTACCCACACATATTATATACCATTTTTCTCGCCATTAAATGGACTTTCTAAAGATACCATTATTTTCATCATGTCATAAAATTTACTATAACAAAAATTATAAAATATGATGAAAAAATTGAAAAAAAACCCCACATCAATTTGACCCCCAAAATCTGTTACACATCTACAACCCCTAAAAAACTCCCATGCTAAATAGTTTCTAAATTTTGTCCTGAGTTTAGAAATACCCAGGACAAATGGGTATTTCCAAACAATTTTTTTTTTTACAAAATTAGCAAAAGTTACATTGTAACACTGATATCTGTCAGGAATCCCTGAATAACCCTTCACATGTATATATATTTTTTAGTAGACAACCCAAAGTATTGATTTACGCCCATTTTGGTATTTTTCAAGCCACCATTTTCCGCCAAATGCAATCAAATAAAAAAAATCAGTAACTTTTTCACAAACTTTAGGTTTCTCACTAAAATTATTTACAAACAGCTTGTGCAAATATGGCACAAATGGTTGTAAATGCTTCTCTGTGATCCCCTTTGTTCAGAAATAGCAGACACATATGGCTTTGGTGTTGCTTTTTGGTAATTAGAAGGCTGCTAAATGCAGCTACGCACCACACTTGCATTATGCCCAACAGTGAAGGGGTTACTTAGGTAGCTTGCAGGGTTAATTTTAGCTTTAGTGTAGAGATCAGCCTCCCACCTGACACATCCCACCCCCTGATCCCTCCCTGACCCCTCTCAAACAACTCTCTTCCCTCCCCCAACCCCCAAAGGTCACCCCATCTTAAGTACTTGCAGAAAGTCTGCCAGTACTAAAATAAAAGGCTTTTTTTTTTTTTACCTTTTTTTTTTTATATATATATATATATATATATATATATATATAGTTTCTTCAGTGTAGGATCCTCCCTTACCCCCCAAACTCCCTGATCCCCCCCAAACAGCGCTCTAACCCTCCCCCTCTACCTATTTGCGGCCATCTTAGGTACTGGCAGCTGTCTGACAGTACCTGGTTTGCAATAAAATTTGGCTTCATTTTTATAAAAAATGTAATAAAATGATTTTTTTCCGTAGTGTAGCTACCCCCCTCAGTACCCTCCCTCCTCCCAGATCCTTTTCCCAACTCTTATGGTCTTCTCCCTCCTTCCCACTCACAAAAATCTTGCCATAGCGTAGTGGTCCCGCCAACTCCCGCATGCTCCCGGACCTCTGATGGAGCTCTCAAGCCTCCTCCCACCCCTCCAGCGATGGGCCGCCCACCTGCCTCCCTCCTATCCCTCCCACGCCACCAACAATTGGCACCATCACTGGCCGATGCAGAGAAGGCCACAGAGTGGCCCTCTCTGCATCGGTTGCTTACCAGAGGGTATTGCAGGATGCCTCAATATCAAGGCATCTCTGCAATACCCTGAAAGAGGCTGGAAATTACCGTGATCGCTTCCAGCGCTTGAAACCCCTGAGGATGTACCAGGCACGTCCTTGATCGTTAACGACCGTTTTTTGTAGGACGTGCCTGGTCCGTCCTTGGTCGTTAAGGGGTTAAGGCACTTTCCTGTACACCCATATCGAACATCTTATAAGAACAGGGGTAGACTTATTTAAATGTCCCCCAATTAACCCCATTAGGGCCATACAAGTGGAAGGCTCCTAAGCTGGCTAAACATTGCAAAGTATAAAGAAAAAAACAAATCCTCTGTGCAGATCCCGATCTTAAGATTACCTTGTATCTAAGCCTTTGCAGACTGCCTCCTTATCTCAGTTTTATTTACAGACTTGCATTTTAGCTAATTACTGCTGACATGAATAACGCCACATGTGTGAGCACAATGTTATCTATATGGCGTACATAAACTCAACTAGCACTGTCTTGCTGTAAAAAGCTATAAAAATGCTCTGAGATAATGGCCTGTTGGGACTTAGAAACAGGCAGAAATTAGTGGTTTCAAAGTTATAAAGTATATTAATATAACAATGTTGGCATTCTCTATCTTTTTAAACAATACAAATTTTGGAGCAGACTGTCCCTTTAAACACTTCTAGCATTGTGCTTTGTACCACGTCTCCTAGATAGGACAAAAGCACATTCTGTAACTTAGTTTTTTTTTTTAAAATGCTAAAAATTGCCTAAAGCAGCTGTTGATTTCAAAATGGGGTTTATGTCCTTTTAATGGGCGGCTTAAAGGACAACATTCTGCCACCTTTTACAAACAAGAGGAAACCATTATCTGCGCACAATTGCATTGCACATTTTAAATTGCTTTGAAACCCATAAGACACACCTTACATTTCTTGGTCAGTATTCACTAACATCATTTTTTTTTTGGTATTCTTTATTTGAAGATTAGCTTAGTATGCTCAATGAGAGCATACTGAGATAGAATCACATGCACATTTCTTAAGCGTTATAAGGCAGCTGTGTTGGTAATGTTTGTAACAATGTTAAAGGGATATGTAACATAAAACTTTTGTGATTCAGGCAGAGCATAACATTTTAAAAAAAGTTTACAATTTACTTCTATTATCAAATTTGCTTTGTTCCCATGGTATTGTGTCTTGCAAATGGATAACATTCTTGCAAAACTGCTGCCATATAGTGCGCCAGTCATGTGCATACATCCCAATCATGAAAAGACACCAAAAGATAGAAGTAAATTTGATAATAGGAGTAAATTAGAAAGTTGTTTAAAATTGCATGCTCTACCTGAATCATGAAAGAAAAAAAAAATGGGTTTCATATCCCTTTAAACATATAGGGCCAGATTATGTGGCAATTTATCAAAGTGCGAGTGGACATGATATGATGTCGCATTTATCATTGCACAAGCAGCTCCCCAGAACTGCTTGTGCAATACCGCCCCTGCAGATTCACAGCCAACCGGCCTCTAGGAAACAAGGGGCATCAAGCTCCGTTCGGAGCTTGATGATTCGGCCCCTATGAGTATGAGTAAAATGATGAGTATGGGTGTTAGGTTTTGTTTTCAGTTTGCTTGCTCCATTGAAGTCTATAGAGAGAATACGTTAACACGGTTGCAATATCTGAAGTCCAACTCTGTGCGCGTGCCAGGTATTGTTTGTGCTCTAACTATTTACTTTTAAATTGTAATACCTGCACCACCAAACATGTGCTAAAGGTTTACCTCTATCAAAGTTAACTCGCGAACGGGAGCTCTAAACAGCGCTCCACTTGTAATCTAGCCCTAAATCATGAGATGGAAACTTTTTATATTTTTTAAATTGCAGACTCTTATCTGAATCATGAAACTTTAATTTTGACTTCTCTGCCCTTTAATGCAGCTCTGATATCACTGTGCCTCTGTGCTTTCCTTCCCATGCCTGCACCGTGCCTATTTGTCATTGTGTATTTCCTGGAGTTGATTTGTGTTTAGCATCTGCAGCTGTAGTTTGAATATGTAGGAATATTCCATTATAAGCCTTTTTGTTCAAGCATTTACAGCTCTGATGTCAAATAATAACATTAAATACAGTTGTTTTTTTTTTAAAGCTGCCAAAATATTTAGGCTTGAAAAGTGTAACAGTAGAATGGGCATCTAGTACACTTTGGGTGAAAAATGTAATTGATTTTTATTACTTTAGATAAATAAACATTAAACATTAGATTATAGAAAATGAAAATATTATGATATGGGATATTTGAATTTTAGCGCTACATTAAAAACAAAATGTATGCTTACCTGATAAATTTATTTATTTCTTGACACGATGACTCACGGATCATCTAATTACTATTGGGAATATCACTCCTGCCCAGCAGGAGGCGGCAAAGAGCACCACAGCAAAGCTGTTAAATATCTCCTCCCTTCCATCCAACCCCAGTCATTCAACTGAAGCAAAGGAGAGAAAGGAAGCAACAAGGTGCAGAGGTGTCTGAAGTTTATAACATAACCAACAACCTGTCCAAAGAACAGGGCGGGCCATGGACTCATTGTGTCAATAAATAAATAAATTTATCAGGTAAGCATAGATTTTGTTTTCTTTCTAATGACACGATGAGTCCACGGATCTAATTACTATTGTGAATCAATACCCAAGCTAGAGTACACAGATGATAAGGGAGGGACAAGACAGGGAACCTAAACGGAAGGCACCACTGCTTGAAGAACCTTTCTCCCAAAGGAGGCCTCAGCCGAGGCAAAAGTGTCAAATTTATAGAACTTTGAAAAAGTGTGAAGAGAGGACCAAGTTGCAGCCTTGCAAATCTGTTCCACAGAAGCTTCATTTTTTAATGCCCAGGAAGAGAAAACAGCCCTCGTAGAATGAGCCGTAACTCTCTCAGGGGGCTGCTGTCCAGCAGTTTCATAGTCAAAGCGAATGATATTTTTCATCCACAAAAAAGAGAAGTATCCGTAGCTCTCTGCCCCTTACGTTTCCCAGAGAAAACCACAAACAGAGCAGAAGACTGACGAATATCCTTAGTTGCCTGGAAATAGAATTTTAATGCACGCACCACATCCAGATTGTGCAAAAGTCGTTCCTTTTGAGAAAAAGGATTAGGACACAAGGAAGGAACAACAATCTCCTGATTAATGTTCCGTTCTGAAACTACTTTAGGGAGAAACCCTAACTTAGTATGCAAAACCACCTTATCTGAATGAAAAATAAGGTAAGGAGACTCATACTATAATGCCAAGAGCTCTGACACTCTATGAGCAGATGAAATAGCAACAAGAAACAAAACTTTCCAAGATAACAACTTAATATCTATGGAATGCATAGGCTCAAATGGAACCCCTTGAAGAACCTTAAAGGGACAGTATACACATTTTCATATAACTGCATGTAATAGACACTACCATAAAGAATAAGATGCACAGATACTGATATAAAAATCCAGTATAAAACTGTTTAAAAACTTACTTAGAAGCTCTCAGTTTAGCTCTGTTGAAAATGCGGCTGGAAAGCCCACTGCAAGTGGAAAATAAGACACTCCCCCCTTCCCCTTCTTTTGCATATGAAAAGACCCTTTACACAAACAGGAGCAAGCTGGAGAAGGTAGCTGACAGTATTCACATAAAACTTTGGGGCTTGGTTAGGAGTCTGAAAATCAGAGCAATGTTATTTAAAAAAAAAAGCAAAACTATACATTTTTAAAAAAACAACAACTTTATGGGCTATATAAATAGATCATCTATGAAACATTTATGCAAAGAAAAATGAGTGTATAATGTCCCATTAAGAACTAAATTAAGACTCCAGGGAGGAGTAACTGGCTTGAACACAGGCCTGATCCTGACCAAGGCCTGACAAAACGATTGCACTTCTGGGACGTCCGCCAGAAGTTTATGTAACAAAATAGACAAGGCAGATATTTGACCCTTTAGGGAACTTGCAGATAAACCCTTCTCCAAACCTTCTTGGAGAAAGGACAGAATTCTAGGAATCCTAACTCTACTCCAAGAGTAGCCCTTGGATTCACACCAATATAGATATTTACGCCATATCTTGTGGTAAATATTTCTAGTCACAGGTTTACAAGCCTGAATCATGGTCTGAAATTCCAAGGTACCGCCAGGGCGTCTATCAGTACAGCTTGAGGGTCCCTTGACCTCGACCCATACCTTGGAAGCTTGGCATTCTGCCAAGATGCCATGAGATCTAATTCCGGGTGACCCCATTTCAGAATCAGGCTGGAAAACACTTCCGGATGGAGTTCCCACTCCCCCGGGTGAAAGGTCTGCCTGCTCAGGAAGTCCACCTCCCAGTTGTCCACTCCTGGGATGTGGATCGCCGACAGACAGCAATTGTGGGTCTCCGACCACTGAATTATCTTGGCTACCTCTGTCATGGCCAAGGAACTCCACGTTCCTCCCTGATGGTTGATGTAAGTCACTGAAGTTATGTTGTCCGACTGGAACCTGATGAACCGGGCCAAGGCTAACTGAGGACAGGCCAGAAGAGCATTGAAGATTGCTCTCAGCTCCAGAATGTTTATGGGTAGAACAGACTCCGACCGAGTCCATGTTGCCAGAGCTTTTAGAGAGCCCCAGACTGCTCCCCATCCAATAAGGCTGGCTTCTGTTGTCACAATCACCCAAGGGGGTCTGCAAAAGCAGGTTCCCTGGGAGAGATGATCCTGAGACAAGCACCAAATAAGAGAACCTATTGTCTCCTGTTCCAGCTGTAATCACGGAGACAGATAAGCATAATCTCCATTCCACTGACTGAGCATGCTTAACTGCAGAGGTCTGAGGTAGAAACGGATGAACGGGATGATATCCATTGCCGTTAACATCAGACCGATTACCTCCATTCACTGAGCCACTGATGGCCGAGGAGAGGACTGAAGCACTAGGCAAGAATCGAAAATCTTTGATTTCATGACTTCCATCAGAAAAATCTTCATTGATAAGGAATCTATTATGGTTCCCAAGAAAATTACCCTTGTATTTGGAACTAAGGAACTCTTTTCCAAATTTACCTTCCATCCGTGAGATCGCAGGAAAGATAACAACATTTCCATGTGGGATCTTGCTTGTTGAAAGGATGGCACCTGAACCAGAATGTCGTCCAGATAAGGCGCCTTTGCAATGCCCCGCAATCAGAGCACCGCCAACAGGGATCCCAGTACCTTTGAGAAAATTCTGGGAGCTGTGGCAAGGCCGAATGGAAGAGTCACAAATTGGAAGTGTTTGTCTAGAAATGCAAACCTTAGAAACTTGTGATGGTCCCTGTGGATGGGAGCATGCAGGTACCCGTCCTTTAAATCCACTGTTATCATAAATTGACCCTCTTGGACCAAAGTAAGAATGGATAAATAGTTTCCATCTTGAAGGACAGCACTCTGAGGAATATGTTTAGACTCTTGAGATCTAAAATTGGTCTGAAGGTTCCCTCCTTTTTGGGAACCACAAACAGATTGGAATAGAACCCCAGACCCCATTCCTGCATCGGAACAGGAACTATGACTCCCAGGTTGGAGAGGTCCCGAACACAGTGTAAGAATGCCTCTCTTTTTGTCTGGTCTTGAAAGCAGAAACCTGCCCCTGGGAGGAAAGGTATTGAACTCTAGTTTGTATCCCTGGGACACGATGTCCACCGTCCAGGGATCCTGAACATCCTGAACCCAAGCCTGAGTGAAGAAGGAAAGTCTGCCCCCCACAAGATCCAGTCCCGGATCGAGGGCAGGCCCTTCATGCCGTTTTGGTTCAATAGCAGGCTTTTTGGATTGTTTTGCCTTGTTCCAAGATTGATTGGGCCTCCAAGAAGGCTTGGACTGCTCCTGCTTGGAAGAGGGAGTGGAAGGATTTCCCTTGAAATTTCGAAAGGAATGAAAATTACTCTCACGTCCCTTTTGTTTATTTCTCTTATCCTGAGGGAGGAAATGGCACTTTACTCCCGTAATGTCAGAAATTATTTCCGTCAAACCCGGCCCAAACAAAGTCTTTCCCTTGTAAGGAATCGCCAAAAGTTTAGACTTAGATGACACACCCGCAGACCATAAAGCTCTGCGGGCCAGTATGGCAAAACCAGAAATCTTAGCTCCCAGCTTAATAACCTGGAGGGAAACATCCATGATAAAGGAGTTGGCCAACTTAAGGGCCTTTATCCTATCTTGGATTTCTTTAAGGGGAGTGTCTGTCCGAATAGAATCAGACAATGCATCAAACCAGTATGCTGCCACACTAGTGACAGTAGCAATACAAACCGTGGGTTGCCATTGTAGACCCTGGTGTACATACATCTTCTTGAGTAACCCCTCTAACTTCTTATCCATAGGATCCTTAAAGGAACAACTATCCTCTATGGGAATAGTAGTTCTCTTGGCTAGCATGTAAATTGCCCCTTCCACCTTGGGTACCGTCTGCCAAGACTCCATGATAGAGTCTGCTATAGGAAACATCTTTTTAAATATAGGGGATGGAGAAAAAGGGATACCTGGTCTCTCCCATTCCTTAGCAATAATCTCTGTAGCCCTACCTGGTACAGGAAATACCTCCACCATGGAGGGCACGTCAAAATACTTGTTTAGTT
Source organism: Bombina bombina (assembly GCF_027579735.1). Lineage (NCBI taxonomy): Eukaryota > Metazoa > Chordata > Amphibia > Anura > Bombinatoridae > Bombina > Bombina bombina. The sequence continues at coordinate 394,089 of NW_026512406.1, read as the reverse complement.
TACTGGACTTCTTAGGATTGACTACGATGGTAGTGTCGGAGTCGTCCAGGGTAGCTAAAACCTCCTTAAGTAGCAAATGGAGGTGTTCAAGCTTAAACCTGAAAGAAGAGGTCTTCTCCCTCACATGGACCTGTGGAAAAAGAGATAAAGACTGAGTAATCTTACTCAGACTTTCAGTATTAGGGCAGCATTAACTACATGGGAGGCACAGTAAGGATTGTACCCCACAAGTTCCCATTGCTTGAAAGCCACCACTGCTCTACTGAAGAGACTGATATGGTCTAAGGCTACACCCTAGGACAAAGCAGCACAATCTTGCACTACTTAAAAAATAATAAAATCTTGCTAGAAGAATCTTTTCTAACACCTAACTTTACCACTTCCTTGCTCTAACGTAGGCAAAGAGAATGACTGGGGTTAGAGGGAAGGGAGGTGATATTTAACAGCTTTGCTGTGGTGCTCTTTGCTGCCTACTGTTGGGCAGGAGTGATATTCCCAATAGTAATTAGATAATCCGTGGACTCATTGTGTCATTAGAAAGAAAAGTAAGTTATAGAGCATCTTCATTACAACTAATGAATTAAACTCCATCTAAAGTACCACTAACATTCCAGATCTGTTTATACAAAGGGTAAAGTTCATCATCACTTTAAGGATATAAATTTTATGTAGATGTTGTTTCAGGGAATATGCAAACAGACCACACAGTTTTAAAAATATGTTTTTGCCCAGGAATGGAAGGACTAGGTGGTGGCTTCTCCTAAAACTGCTTTAGATATGTTCATCTATCTCATTATATTTCAACCAATACTAATAAACCTAATGTACTTAGACAATTCTTTTGAAACTCTTTGTTTTATACTCACAACAATTGAAGGATCTTTATTCCTGGCAAATAAAGTTATTTTGCAGCATCAGTCTACCAACCTCCCATCATATACATCAAAATAGGAAAAATATCTCAACATAGCCATTTACTAATAACGTACAATTGTTTTTGTTAAAGATAAAATATTTTTAAAATATGGTCCTTCAGACTGAAATAATTAACTTTTAAAAATATTGCACATAAACATTTTACATTAGAAGATATAAACGGAGGGAAGATTAAATTGTTATTAAATATTATTATTAAATTATTTTTCGACAAAAAAACTGCATTGATTTTATTTTATAAAAAGCAGTTGTTAGTGAACACAGAGTGTAGAAAAAAAGAACAAAGGGGCGCCTCATGTGTAGAATCACCAAACATATGTGTGGACTTGATGAAATATGAGCCAAATGGATACTCACATATTACTGGAGCACCCTAATGTGCTAGTAAGTACAGGCTGTACCTACTAGCACATTAGGGTGCTCCAGTAATATGTGAGTATCCATTTGGCTCATATTTCATCAAGTCCACACGTATGTGTGGTGCTTCTACACATGAGGTGCCCCTTTGTTCTGTGAGGAGAAAGCAGCCAGCACATGATAGCCTACTTTGGTGAAGATATACCTACCTTAAAGAAGTATATCCAATTTACTTTGGAACTTTATTGATTTTAGGATTATGTATGTATGATAAATATATATATTTTTTGCATATGGTACATTGTAAATTACCAATCCTTCCATCCTGTTATATATGCACCCCCTCTAGTTCCAATTTATTAAAGTGCGAGTGGACATGTAGCGTATCATGTCCGCCGCATACGCTGTCTGCATTTATCATTTCAGAAGCAGTTCTAGTGAACTACTTGTGCAATGCCACCCCCTGCCGATTCTCAGCTAATCGACCGCTAGCAGGGGGTGACAATTAGCCCGATCGTATAGGATCGGGCGGATTGATGTCTGCAGCCTCAGAGCAGGCGCACAAGTTATGGAGCAGCTGTCTTTAGACCACTGCTTCATAACTTCAGTTTCTGATGAGCCTGAAGGCTTGCGCTGAAACAGGGATAGTTCAGCCCCCATATATCGTTGCTTAAATGTCATAAACCTTATTTTGCAGTTTAGGGAGCATAACAATATATATGGTCTTTGGTTATAAGGCCAATTTAAACTGTAAGACACCGTCAGTGTTCCAACTGCGCTTATAAAACTAAAGTCTGCACTGTGTATATACAGGGAGTGCAGAATTATTAGGCAAATGAGTATTTTGACCACATCATCCTCTTTATGCATGTTGTCTTACTCCAAGCTGTATAGGCTCGAAAGCCTACTACCAATTAAGCATATTAGGTGATGTGCATCTCTGTAATGAGAAGGGGTGTGATCTAATGACATCAACACCCTGTATCAGGTGTGCATAATTATTAGGCAACTTCCTTTCCTTTGGCAAAATGAGTCAAAAGAAGGACTTGACAGGCTCAGAAAAGTCAAAAATAGTGAGATATCTTGCAGAGGGATGCAGCACTCTTAAAATTGCAAAGCTTCTGAAGCGTGATCATCGAACAATCAAGTGTTTCATTCAAAATAGTCAACAGGGTCGCAAGAAGCGTGTGGAAAAGCCAAGGCGCAAAATAACTGCCCATGAACTGAGAAAAGTCAAGCGTGCAGCTGCCAAGATGCCACTTGCCACCAGTTTGGCCATATTTCAGAGCTGCAACATCACTGGAGTGCCCAAAAGCACAAGGTGTGCAGTACTCAGAGACATGGCCAAGGTAAGAAAGGCTGAAAGACGACCACTACTGAACAAGACACGCAAGCTGAAACGTCAAGACTGGGCCAAGAAATATCTCAAGACTGATTTTTCTAAGGTTTTATGGACTGATGAAATGAGAGTGAGTCTTGATGGGCCAGATGGATGGGCCCGTGGCTGGATTGGTAAAGGGCAGAGAGCTCCAGTCCGACTCAGACGCCAGCAAGGTGGAGGTGGAGTACTGGTTTGGGCTGGTATCATCAAAGATGAGCTTGTGGGGCCTTTTCGGGTTGAGGATGGAGTCAAGCTCAACTCCCAGTCCTACTGCCAGTTTCTGGAAGAAACCTTCTTCAAGCAGTGGTACAGGAAGAAGTCTGCATCCTTCAAGAAAAACATGATTTTCATGCAGGACAATGCTCCATCACACGCGTCCAAGTACTCCACAGCGTGGCTGGCAAGAAAGGGTATTAAAGAAGAAAATCGAATGACATGGCCTCCTTGTTCACCTGATCTGAACCCCATTGAGAACCTGTGGTCCATCATCAAATGTGAGATTTACAAGGAGGGAAAACAGTACACCTCTCTGAACAGTGTCTGGGAGGCTGTGGTTGCTGCTGCACGCAATGTTGATGGTGAACAGATCAAAACACTGACAGAATCCATGGATGGCAGGCTTTTGAGTGTCCTTGCAAAGAAAGGTGGCTATATTGGTCACTGATTTGTTTTTGTTTTGTTTTTGAATGTCAGAAATGTATATTTGTGAATGTTGAGATGTTATATTGGTTTAACTGGTAAAAATAAATAGTTGAAATGGGTATATATTTGTTTTTTGTTAAGTTGCCTAATAATTATGCACAGTAATAGTCACCTGCACACACAGATATCCCCCTAAAATAGCTATAACTAAAAACAAACTAAAAACTACTTCCAAAACTATTCAGCTTTGATATTAATGAGTTTTTTGGGTTCATTGAGAACATGGTTGTTGTTCAATAATAAAATTAATCCTCAAAAATACAACTTGCCTAATAATTCTGCACTCCATGTAGATACTCAACTTGCTGTTAGACTTTAGTCTTACAAGCACTGTTGGAACACAAACAGCCTCTTACAGTTACAGTAGTGATTATCATGTGGTGATTGGTAACTTCAATAAAATGAACGCCCCTGTATTACCTGGGTTGATTGATTATTTGAGTGCTAACTTTGAGCTATAGAAGTGCCAAAGAGTGTGAGTACCGCTGCTAGCAACTAAAAACTTGTTGCACTATGGATCTTTTTTATGTTTAATTTGAGGTGAACTTTACCATGAACAAATTTGTTGAAGGAAGATTGCTGTACTATAGAATATCAATTGGCAAGCATTGTGGGTGGTATTGTGCACATTATTATTATTATTATTATTATTATTATTATTATACATTTATTTGCTTTCACTACTACAGTTTTTGTAAGTTGTTCTATTGCTATTTTGTTTTTAGTTGATATATTCTGTATATAATTCTAGTAGATTACTATTGCCTCGATCACAATGTATCAGCGATTTGCTTTCTAAAAAAGGCTTTTGACTTTCCAACCAAATTAGTCACAGAGTTTCTCAAGTGATCAAAATGTAATACTGTTTCATTTGTTATAAGCTTGCCACCATGAATTAGTTTTCAGCAAAAAGCTCCTGAAAAGGCCTACATTATTGAACTCACAGTCATGAATGCTTGTTACAGTTTACAAGTTCAATACTATGACATGCACTCTCGTGAACGTATTTGCACCTAGTGTGCATGGAGGAGCGTCCCCTATGAATACCCAGTTACAAAGGTGATATCTCATTTAAGAGTCTCCTAGGCAGGTACAATGTAGCAAGGAAGCAGGCTCATGATTTACAGTTTAAAGAATGTTAAAATCCAGTAAAAGAAGATATAGTAAGTCCCTGGCATAGAAATTTGTAGTTGTCATTTGGTTTTCAGTTCATGCCAAAATGGAAGTGGTGCTTTAACAATCAATAGGTGTAAATACAGTCAAAAACAATACTTGTCAAAGTTGAAACATGACCATATAGCTATAAAAAATGGTGCAAAGGCTGCCCATACTGTCAACAAAAAAGATGCAACCAAATGAAAGTCATAGTGTGAGCAATCCCCTTTTAAAAGACGTCACTACTGTTAGTGACAATCACAACGGTGCGTGTGTGACTTGCAATCAAATATTAAAATGAAAAATAAAAACTCGCCATTTGTAGATGTTGGTGTCCTGAAGTGACTTTTCCTGCAGATCCCCTTAGCCGCCCAAATGCACTTTCGTGGACTTATCAAGTACCTAGAGGCGTCAAATTCAAAAAGGCATAAATGTGCTTGAAAGGGTGTTGATAATTGAGTCGAAAATGGATTGTAATTGCCGAGAACTTTTCATCCCCATAGGAAAAAAAGGGTTTTTATTAAGGATCTGAAAGTACATGAATGCGAAAAGAGACGAAAACACACTATTGTGATCGCGCCCAAAGAAAAGCTTAAAAAGCCGCAGCTGATATATTTGCCTAAGTTTTTAAACCACACAAAGGGGGGTAGTTATCAAGCCGTCTACTTTTCTTGCTTCGCCGGCCCAATACGCCCGCCTAAGCTCGCCTACCATCGCCGCCGCGGACCTGAAAAAATACGCCTAAGTTATCAAATAAAGCTGTCAAAAAGCCGCGGGGCGATGAGCAGCGGACTATGACAGTTATCACTCATCCGATCTCGCTGCCCTTCGGCTTTTTCCCAGCTTTATTGCTAGCCTGTCACTAAGCACTCACACTAAACTACACTGTTCTACCCCCTATACCGGCGCCCCCGGAGCCTCCCGCAACTCAATAAAGTTACTAACCCTAAACCGCTGCTACTAGACCCTGCCGCAACTCTTATAAATGTATTAACCCCTAAACCGCCGCTCCCGGACACCGCTACCACCTACAGTATACCTAGTAACCCCTATCCTGCCCCCCCTATACCGTCGCCCTCTATAATAAAATTATTAACCCCTATCCTGCTGATCCCGCACCTCTCCGCAACTAAATAAATAGTTTAACCCCTAAACCGCCGCTCCATGAACCCGCCGCAACCTATATTAAACCTATTAACCCCTATCCTGCCCCCCCTACACCGTCGCCACCTATAATAAATTTATTAACCCCTAATCTGCCCCCCTACACCATCGCCACCTATAATAAATTTATTAACCCCTATCCTGCCCCCCACTACGCCGCCGCCACTGTCATAAAATTATTAACCTCTAAACCTAAGTCTAACCCTAACCCTAACGCCCCCCTAACTTAAATATTAATTAAATAAATCTAAATAAATTAACTCTTATTAAGTAAATGAATCCTATTTAAAACTAAATACTTACCTTTAAAATAAACCCTAATATAACTACAATATAAATAATAATTATATTCTAGCTATCTTAGGATTTATTTTTATTTTACAGGTAACTTTCAATTTATTTTAACCATGTACAATAACTATTAAATAGTTATTAACTATTTAATAGCTTACCTAGCTAAAATAAAGAGAAATATACCTGTGAAATAAATCCTAACCTAAGTTACAATTACACCTAACACTACACTATACTTTAATAAATTATTCCTATTTAAAAATAAATGCTTACCTGTAAAATAAACCCGAAGATAGCTACAATGTAATTAATAATTATATTATAGCTATCTTAGGATTTATATTTATTTTACAGGTAACTTTGTATTTATTTTAGCTAGTTAGAATAGTTATTAAATAGTTATTAACCATTTAATAACTACATAGCTAAAAGAAATACAAAATTACCTGTAAAATAAATCCTAACTTAAGTTACAATTAAACCTAATACTACACTATCATTAAATTAATTAAATAAATTAACTACAAATAACTACAATTAAATACAATTACATAAACTAACTAAAGTACAAAAAATTAAAAAAGCTAAGTTACAAAAAATAAAAAAAGGAAACAGTACATGATACTGAGAAACGCGTAGCTGTGTTTTTAATGTGTTAAAATAAACACTTTTATTGATACATACTTGCTACTTTGCTTTTTATTTGGATATCCCTGCTTGGAGTAAGCCTCCAATTACCTGAGGAATTATAGTGCCTTCCTGACATCCACACACCTTAACTTTGCTGGTGACTACTATCTTGGCTGCTGGGAGCTTTAGCCTGAGAGGAGAGTTTACCGGACAACTCTGAGGTTCCGGTCTGCCCAGTCAGCACCACATCTTGGTGCTTTCCTACACGTGAGTGCATTTGAGCTGCAATTTATAATTTGGTATACCATACGGAATTATGCTATGTGGCGCCTTCTCTGTTTCTTTATAGATTAAATCGTTGTGGACGGCCTTATACATCAAGGAGAGCTGCCTTACACACCCCCATAATCATTGGGGACTTTGATAGAATTTTTTGGACTCTGATCTGTTTATTTTGATATTATCATCTATACAGGTTCTTTTTTCTGTAACCATTTACATATATGCTTGTATACCTATACAAATGTGATACTACTTTCTGTTAATAACTAATTAATATACTAAGAACTGTGGTTATCATTATCTTTGTGTATCTAGTTATTTAGCATATATAGATAGCGCCCCTATTTTATATATTATTGTACTATATATACCCTATAAATTGGGTGTGTATATATATATATATAATTTATTTAGATTAATTTAATTAATATTTAAGTTAGGGGGGCGTTAGGGTTAGGGTTAGACTTAGGTTTAGGGGTTAATAATTTTATGACAGTGGCGGCGGCGTAGTGGGGGGCAGGATAGGCGTTAATAAATTTATTATAGGTGGCGACGGTGTAGGGGGGGCAGATTAGGGGATAATAAATTTATTATAGGTGGCGACGGTGTAGGGGGGGCAGGATAGGGGTTAATACATTTAATATAGGTTGCGGCGGGTTCAGGGAACGGCAGTTTAGGGGTTAATACATTTATTATAGTTGCGGTGGGCTCCGGGAGCGGCGGTTTAGGGGTTAATATGTATAGAGTAGCTTGCGGTGGGCTCCGGGAGCGGCGGTTTAGGGGGTAATAACTTTATTTAGTTGCGGCGGTGTAGGGGGGGTCAGATTAGTGGTGTTTAGACTTGGGGTACATGTTAGGGTGTTAGGTGTAGACAGCTCCCATAGAAATCAATGGGATGTCTGTCAGCAGCGAACTTGTACTTTCGCTATGGTCAGACTCCCATTGATTCCTATGGGATCCGCCGCCTCCAGGGGTGGCGGATTGAAAACCAGGTACGCTGGGCCGTAAAAGTGCCGAGCGTACCTGCTAGTTTTTTGATAGCTAGCAAAAGTAGTGAGAATGTGCCGCACTTGTGTGCGGAACATCTGGAGTGACGTAAGAATCGATCTGTGTCGGACTGAGTCCGGCGGATCGATGCTTACGTCACAAAATTCTACTTTTGCCGGTCTCGAGCCTTTGATAACTAAGGCGAATCAGCCTCGCCACAAATACGCTGCGGAATTCCAGCGTATTTGAGGTTGACGGCTTGATAACTAGGCCCCAAAGAAGTTAAACTCACTTAAATACATTCCAAATTACTGCTGGCCCTGATCTGAACACAGCTGTGATTGGTGGTTTGGCTCACTATTTGTGGCAGTGAAGAACATAGTTATATGTAGGTAAAAGTGCAATAAGAACATTTTTTTTCTTATTGCATCTTTATGTCCAATAAAAAACATTCAACAAAGAACCTTATAATGAATAAGAGTAGAGCTATATAAATATCAACAAGTGTCCCACTAAAGGAAATGTCTGATTGGACTGAGTAATAAATTACAAACAGTTTAATTTATTACTGATCTACTGGATTTTTAAGTTGATTTATAAGTTAGTGTACATATTTACACTTTGTATATTGTAGTTATGCTTGTAGATTCTTTCTGTTGAAAGTTTTTCCAAGCATCATAATGTCATGTAACATAACATCTGTAAAAGAGATCAAATAGCTATCTTTAATTTCTGTAGCCTTTTCTTCTTAGGCCAGGGCAAAACTAAACAATTGAAAAAAAATTCAGCATTAAAATCCAATATAAAGTGAAGCATTTAGGAATATTCTTTAGCACGTGATGAATAACATTCTAATTATTAGGCTATGACATTGTGCCGTGTCAACATTCTAAAAAGCCATATAAAATCTGTAATCTTCCCTTCTATATTCAGTTATGTTCCTGACCTTAGTGCAACAGTCTCACATTTTTAGCTTCACATTGAAAAATACTGATTCCAGCAGTAATAATAGGTAAAAGCAGTTTAGTAATCCTGATACACTTTAGCAGATGATGATAATCATACCTCAAAATCAATATAAAGATTTCTGAAGTGCCTACTTGAATAGGAAATATATGAGCTTTCCTATTCTATTAGGAAAACGAAGAACTTATTTTTTTTTAAAATGGTATGCTCTGTCTGAATAACAAAATCATTTTTGGGGGGTTCATATCCCTTTAAATTGATTACAATTTCCTTGGATGGATTAGATTGATTTCCTATTTGAAACAAGGTGCAAAACCTTCTTAATTTGTAAGTCTCTTCTGGTGGATTTCAGTAAACACAGCATTTTAAAATATTTTTGCATTGTTTTTTTGCAATACAGTTAAAGGGACAGTCTAGTCAAAATTAATATTTCATTATTCAGATAGGACATGTAATTTTAATCAACTTTCCAATTTACTTTTATCATCAAATTTGATTTTTTCTCTTGGTATTCTTAGTTTAAACTGAACATAGGTAGGCTCATACGCTAATTTCTAAACCCTTGAGGGCTGCCTCTTATCACATGCTTTTTAAATTGCTTTTCAACACAAAGAGACTGAAAGTACACGTGGGCCATATAGATAACACTGTGTTCAGGCACAGGGGGTTATTTAAGATTTAGCACAACACAATGCTAAATGCAAGACAATAGATAATAAACAGTCACAGTCATGTGATCAGGGGGCTGGGAGAAGGGTCCTAGATACAAGGTAATCACAGAGGTAAAAAGTTTATTAATATAACTGTGTTGGTTATGCAAAACTGGGGAATGGGTAATAAAGGGATTATCTATCTTTTAAAACAATAACAATTCTATTGTAGACTGTCCCTTTAAAGCTCTTTAAACTAAAGAAAATACTGTACACGTTTCTGCACAATAAGCTGATAAAGACAACACCTGATGGACAGAGATTTGTCTCAACTAGTATTGACATTTGTTTTAATTATGCTGATGTATAAAAAGCTTTTTAAAATTCCCTTTTATATGCAACTATGAAAATATGACTCATTTCTGTTTGAAACAAAGGTTAGACTTAACAAAATGACATGTTTTTTGTGAATTTGAACAGTGTAATCTGCTTTTGTACATGCAGTACGTAATGCAGAGTTGTGCTTGTACTGTACATGCAGTACGTAATGCAGAGTTGTGTTTGTACTGTACATGCAGTACGTAATGCAGAGTTGTGTTTGTACTGTACATGCAGTACGTAATGCAGAGTTGTGTTTGTACTGTACATGCAGTACGTAATGCAGAGTTGTGTTTGTACTGTACATGCAGTACGTAATGCAGAGTTGTGTTTGTACTGTACATGCAGTACGTAATGCAGAGTTGTGCTTGTACTGTACATGCAGTACGTAATGCAGAGTTGTGCTTGTACTGTACATGCAGTATGTAATGCAGAGTTGTGCTTGTACTGTACATGCAGTACGTAATGCAGAGTTGTGTTTGTACTGTACATGCAGTACGTAATGCAGAGTTGTGCTTGTACTGTACATGCAGTACGTAATGCAGAGTTGTGTTTGTACTGTACATGCAGTACGTAATGCAGAGTTGTGCTTGTACTGTACATGCAGTACGTAATGCAGAGTTGTGTTTGTACTGTACATGCAGTACATAATGCAGAGTTGTGTTTGTACTGTACATGCAGTACGTAATGCAGAGTTGTGTTTGTACTGTACATGCAGTACGTAATGCAGAGTTGTGTTTGTACTGTACATGCAGTACGTAATGCAGAGTTGTGCTTGTACTGTACATGCAGTACGTAATGCAGAGTTGTGCTTGTACTGTACATGCAGTACGTAATGCAGAGTTGTGCTTGTACTGTACATGCAGTACGTAATGCAGAGTTGTGTTTGTACTGTACATGCAGTACGTAATGCAGAGTTGTGTTTGTACTGTACATGCAGTACGTAATGCAGAGTTGTGCTTGTACTGTACATGCAGTACGTAATGCAGAGTTGTGTTTGTACTGTACATGCAGTACGTAATGCAGAGTTGTGTTTGTACTGTACATGCAGTACGTAATGCAGAGTTGTGTTTGTACTGTACATGCAGTACGTAATGCAGAGTTGTGTTTGTACTGTACATGCAGTACGTAATGCAGAGTTGTGTTTGTACTGTACATGCAGTACGTAATGCAGAGTTGTGTTTGTACTGTACATGCAGTACGTAATGCAGAGTTGTGCTTGTACTGTACATGCAGTACGTAATGCAGAGTTGTGCTTGTACTGTACATGCAGTACGTAATGCAGAGTTGTGCTTGTACTGTACATACTGTGCAATATAAAGTGTAATATTCTTGTGATGAATCACAACTTACTCATTGAAAATGAGCTGACATGTACAGTTTTAAAACAAATATATATAGACCCCATCCCTTTAAGAGGCAGATCAATAGCAGAATCATAATTATTACATCATTATCTATCAAATTCAGTAACTTAATAGCTTTAATAACAAATACATTTATACCAAAATTATTATATACAAGTGTTTTAAATATTATGGGGCCTATTTATCAAGCTCTGAACGGAGCTTGATGGCCCGTGTTTCTGGCGGGTCTTCCGACTCGCCAGAAACACAAGTTATAGAGAAGCGGTCACAAAGACCGCTGCTCCATAACCCTGTCCGCCTGCTCTGAGCAGGCGGACAGGAATCGCCGGAATTCAACCCGATCGAGTATGATCGGGTTGATTGACACCCCCCTGCTGGTGGCCGATTGGCCGTGAGTCTGCAGGGGGCGGCGTTGCACCAGCAGCTCTTATGAGCTGCTGGTGCAATGCTGAATACGGAGAGTGTATTGCTCTCCGCATTCAGCGATGTCTTGCGGACCTGATCTGCACTGTCGGATCAGGTCTGCAAGACATTTGATAAATAGGCCCCGATATCTGCGTGATCATAGAATACCAGTTTCAACTTTTATTTGATCTATATCTGCCCTAAATAATCTTTTTCACAAAACATATATATATATATATATATATATATATATATATATATATATATATATATATATATATATATAAATAACACAGTGGCAGCTTGTGGGTTATTAAAATGGGGGTTCACAATATATAAATATATATATATATATAAATTACAAAAAGAGTATTGGGAGAGGATTTGAAACCTTCCTGTTTAGGCAGGATAGGAGATTTATAGTTTAAAGATCTAGGCGGTAGTTATCCACTTCTAGATCAGGTGCAGACCCCCAAAAACAATTATAGCTTCAAAATTTATTAGAAAAAGAGAAAAGTCACAGTAGAGCTATATGAGATACTGTGTAAAGATGGGGGATTTCAGCACTCAGTAGAACTCCATTATACCCAATTAGGTGTTTGACTGGGAGCTATCAGGAAACAAATACACGGATGCACATAAGTTCAGATAACACGACAAATTTATTTACAGAGTAACAAACATGCTGAAAAGACATTTGCATATTGTTTAGGTACTGAAGAGAATATATTACTACCACTGCAGTGGAATATCTATCAATCATAATACATTTCTAAAACAGCTTATTGTAACAACATTGTATTGGCTCCTATATAGCAAGAAAAATGTAACTATGGCCATACAGATTTTCTTATGATCATATATACGACCTGTTCTGAGTCCTCCTTATAGTTAGAAAATAGGAAGAAACCACAGGTTTGTGGAAAATCTGTTTCTGCCTGGGCCCAGGTTCCAGATGAAAAGAAGTATGTTAAAGGGAAATTCTTTTCTTTTTCCAAAGGCTCATTCTTTGCTTCTGATCAAGAGCTGTATAACAGGACTTGTATGCTAGAGCTCCGAGGTAAAAGCGTCCTCTCTATCTAGCATAGAAATACAATACTTGTTGAGAAATGCCGTTATGTCTCAACAAGTATTGTATTTCTATGCTAGATAGAGAGGACGCTTTTACCTCGGAGCTCTAGCATACAAGTCCTGTTATACAGCTCTTGATCAGACAATACTGAATTTATTCAGTAACGTTTCGGGGAATACACCCCTTCATCAGACCAAACCCGTATTTACCATCTCCGTATCTGTGCGCATGCAGTTATTCACTGGTTATGTTATGATCACGGGTTTGGGTAGTCCCACTTACTACCAGCGCTACACGGACACTCTATTATGAATATGATAAGTCTCATTACATATGCTTAGGACACCCCCTGCAATATATGCCCCGCAGTGTGATTACTGCTTAGGTTTACACCATATATTATTTTCGCTAACATTTTTACCTGCTTGTATTTTGGTGACACATAGCCCTATATATATATATATATATATATATATATATATATATATATATATATATATATATATATATATATATATATATATATATGTGTGTGTATTGATTGCTCAGTATAAGCTTGAAATGATACCTTTGATCTAAGCAGCGCTCAGTGTTCCTTTTAATTGCTGCTTATCTGTTACATATTTGCAATCTATGCAGAATACTTTTTGCTAGTAGGTGCTATGTTTGATTAATAACAGAATTTGCCGTTTACATGAATATACCCATTTGTGCTGTATATGTACTTTGATGCAATGTTCACTTATTTGGTGTATTTTGTGTCTTGCAAATTTTTAATTAGTTTGGATGGTGTTTGTTGACACTTGGTGGTTGCCATGGCAAAAGTTTTGGCGTTTTTTTACACTGGGGGAGGGTCTTATGTAACAGTATAAATGTTTGCTTCATTCTATGTATTTTGGTCTGATGAAGGGGTGTATTCCCCCGAAACGTCACTGAATAAATCCAGGGTTGTCAAAACCAGTGAGTGCTGTCTCCTGATTTCCATATATATATATATATATATATATATATATATATTATATATCTATTTTATATATATATATATATATATATATATATATATATATATATATATATATATATATATATATATATATATATATATATATATATATATATATATAAAAATATATACACATACAAACATGCATATATATATATATATACTTTTATATATATATATATATATATATATATATATATATATATATATATATATATATATATATATATATATATATATATATATATATACATACACACACGCATACATAGTTTTTTCAATCTGGATCCAAAATGAATGGATTTTTTTTAATACCTAACTATCTTTTAAGTGCACAAATCAAATAGATTCACCACTTGCAGGAGTTAATAGAAATAATTAAACCATAATGTAAGTTTAAAAAAAAAAAAAAAACTTTCTAAAGAAAAAGAGCAGTAAAGACAATGATTTACACACAATATTAGGCACCACACTTATCTGACCATCTCACAGCATCACATTCTTTATCAGAAAGGTTGAAGGGGCAGAAGAATGCCTGATTACTAAGGGCTCCGATTCTACCAAGCACATGAATGAAAATAAACATATAGCAAGGGGGAAGAGGACAGGAGCACATCAGCAGCTTAAATAAACATGGCACTCACACTCAACTGAATTCAGTGTCTGCAGCCCAGACCATCTCACTCACGATAGTTAATAAAGATGCAACAGTCCTCAGACTTGATTATTTATTTCCTGAGCTGATAAACCCTTTGCGGCAGTTTCAAAGCTGCAGTAATTCAATGGCATTGGCATCTCAATATCTGACTAACCCCGGTCTCTGGATAAGCTCTTCACCAGGCACAGCACAAAGACTTAACTGTCAATTTACTGCTCAAGTGCTTTTTTACACAGTACAATCTGAGTTTAGCAGTAAATTGTGAGTTAAGTCTTCACCATAGACAGGGGAGAATTGTATCCTACACAGTGTAGCGTTACTTACTTTGTTAATGCTCCGTCTCTGTTGTTGACAGTCTCTGCTCAGTTCCTTCTGACTGACAATCCACAGGCATGGTCCCTCCTCCTAATTCCTGCTCTAAACTGGCGCACACTTTCCCAACTAACTAAATAAAATATGCACGCTCTCCCCTCCCAGACTGCCACTTTTAAAAAAATAAATAGATAAATAAAAAATAAAAAAGTAAACAGTGTGTCTGGGTCCTATTTAGGGAAGTGGGCCTGGAGCTGCAGCTCCTCTAGCCCCTAGGTTAATACGGCCCTGAAGATTGGCTGTTTTGTTTAGCTTCGCCTCCATCTGGAGAGCCGCCTCTACTCGCACATAAAAAACTGTGCGATTAACATGGTATAGAGCTGGGTTGGGGGTGGCACTGCAGGCACTTTGAAATAAGTGCAAATGGCTTAAAGCCTATACTTCTATCTATCGCATGTGCGGTAAGATAGAAGTAAAAATGGCAACAATTTTTTTTATTTTTTTTAAACAAAACTGGACTGGAACTTTTTTGGCTGCATAAATATAAATTTTCCAATAGGGGGCAATTGGAGAATATATATATATTCAGCCAAAAAAGTTTTTTTTTTCTTTTTCTCTCTCAGGGGGTTCACATGCGGCTGTGCTCCTATAGAGGAGCCTCCACTGATAAAACAACATTTATTATTAAAATAAATGTCTAAACAGTGTTTTAAAGCAATATGTTATATGTCAAGATGTTTGACAGGGAGTGCTGAAAGGTGTATATACAGGGGTGGAAAAATATCACTATGATTTACTAGTCAGGGGTTAAAAGCTACTAGAGGGAAAAAGATAGGAAAAAGTCAAATTTCAAAGTCGTCCTCTGCAATTTCTAAGTCATCTGTGACTAGTGGACCACTGGAAATTTCAAGCCGTGTGTGTGTATACATTTGTATGTGTATGTATATATATATATATATATATATATATACACACACAAATATATACACACATACAAATATACACACACACATATATATATATATATATATATATATATATATATATATATATATATATATATATAAATATATATAGTCCTAAGCTAATAGCCAGGCCATAATGATCCCACCCATCACCTGCTGTCATGCTCTGCAGAACGGGTCCAGGGGGATGGACATCTGAACTACCCCTTTTAGGCATAGCTGAAGAAACAGATAGTCAATTAAAGTTTATTGGACAGGACACTGAAGGATCAGATACTGGAACCAATATAGTTGAGTTGAGCAGGTGTGCCCACTCCAGAGCAGGAATCGGAGGTAATGCCAATGATAGGGCCAGGAACAGGAATGCCCACTCTAAGCCTGAGACAGGAATGCCCACTTGAAGCCAAAGACTTGAAAGCCCACTTGAGGCCAAAGACTAGGATTCTCACTTGAGGCTGAAGACTCGAACAGGATACAGAAGCTGGGTGGACACCCACTGAAGAGTTTAAATACAATAGCTGGATACTGATAATTGGTAGATACCCTCTGCAGGGCTTAGAAGTAGGAACTGAAGACTGCAACTTGGAAGATACCTTCTGTAGAGCTTGCATAAAGGAACTGGATACAGGAACTTGACAGACACCCTCTGCAGAGCTTGGTTGCAGTAGCTGGAGATCGGCACTTGGTAAGCACCCTCTGCAGGGCTAGGCACTGAAACGATATACCTGTGCTAGGCAGGCACCCTCTGCAGGACTTAGGTATAGGAGCAGGATACCAGAGAAGGCATCAAATATATAGCACTATCAGACCATAGTCCTTCAAAGTCCATATATAAATATATCCCATTAGGCGTTAATATATGAGTATATACAGGGCTAACTATAGCGTTAAAAATGTATTTTTATTCCTTATATGTATAACGACAGTCTATACATTCTTAATGGGTAGTATAATTTGGAAGAGATACTCTCTCATCTGTTCACAACTGCTGTGTATCAATATTGTAAAATAATACTGTGATATATGATATTGGTTCAAGTATGGAAAAGTCTCTGTATGAAGGCTATATGTTTGCTGTTTAATTGCCCAAAAACAATAGTAGTGTGTTTTCATCTACACCTTTTCAGTCAACAACAATATAGTGCGGTATAACATATTGTATTAGCAAAGTAGTTTAGAAGTTGTGTTGACTTGTTCCCAGTGAGGTACACTAGTGCTAACACAAAACACAGAGATATATTTCCATATACTCACTGTACCGGCCCCACTCAGTGGGAATGCGGTTAATTTCAGTGAAATTCACCACACCGGTCAGTACGATATCAGCAGTGCAACAGGAACCAAATACCTGCATGGCTTTCCCCTTTACCGATACTTCTGCAGAGCTCCAAACAACAAGGCAAATAACGGTCCAGAAGACTTGCACATATAAAACTTTCAAAGCTTTATTTTCCAATATGAACATACAGGGATGCACCACTCCACACACCTCAGCTGCTATTCGACGCGTTTCCTGCTGCTACACGGCACTTCGTCAGGGATTACAACAGCTGATTCACATTTCCCTTTAATAGGCACAAAACACCCGTTCACCTTAAATAGGTAGTACATTCACAAAGTGCTTAAAGGAAAAATGTATATAATTTAAACTAAGTATGATACTGACAGTCTGAGTGCTATATTAAGACCCTATCTAGTACATAAAGTAACATTTTGTATTAATATATACATATATATCACATATTGTGTGCATTGAAAATAATATATATATATATATATATATATATATATATATATATATATATATATATATATTTCAGAAAATTGGTGTAAATGCACTCTCACCAACTCTTGCAACTTGTCAGGGTGCTATGAAGGTAATTGCAGAAATGTAGAAAAGAAGCACTCACTGAACTTACTCCAACAGTGACAACAGTTTAATGGAATATAGTGACGTTTCGGGACAGCAACAGTCCCTTCCTCTGACCAATTAACAATGTGTGAAAACAGCCTTTAAATAGGCTCCAGATATCCCTCCCCACATGATTGACCAATCACGGCCAAAAGTTCAACACACCCCTCATAGTGACCAATAGCAATCCACAATAGATAGCAAAATACTCGTATAGTGAAAATGTGTATAACAAACATACATAAAGTAAAGTTAAAATAGGACCCTGAATCGTCAATACAAAGGGGCAATCAAACTCCAATCGGGTGCAAAGATAGGCAGGTAAAACATTAAATAGCTTAAGAGTGATAAACCAACAAAATTGGTGATCGTAATTCCACCAATCAGCAACTACCTAACACTCACAGCTCAACACGTCATCCCAGAGTAACCGTAGCTCACGCCCCTTGTCACTAGGGACGCCCAAAGAGATCACAAAACCAAACTCAAGAATGAAAAATGAGACACACCAAACACTCACTCCGAGCGCCTCACAGACAAATTTGATTAGACCATGGTCTAAACCAAAAATGTGCTGGCTCCTTAGCATAGATGCATTATTTTTTAAATAAAGATAGCAAGAGCACAAAGAAAAATTTATAATAGAAGTAAATTAGAAAGTTGCTTATAATTGCATGCTCTAGAGGTTCCGGTGGAGGTGGAGCTACACAGGTGTGGCTGCTCAGGTGTGCTATGCAGGTGCAGCTCTCAGGTGTGGCTCAAGCTGCAGCTCCAGTCTGATAGATGTTGGCGGCAGATCTCTCGCGCCGTGCCCCGAGTGAGGAGGCTATTTTCTCCAGGACAGTCAAAAGAAGATCTGATCCGGAACCCTAACCAGTGGCCTGTTACCCCACTGGCTCTTGCAAAACTCCAGCTACCTGGACCCTTGTTATTGGCAGTAATTACCTCTTGCCTGCATTCTAAAAATTAGATCTGTACCTCACTATCTTGGCCTCTTTTTCCGGTCTGGGACCCAATCTGCCCGCTCCGTAAGAACTGTGCTGTTTTACCTAGGAAATCCTTCCCCCCCCCCCCTCAATACGCTAAACCAATTCTGCCAGACGGAATCTGAACTCCCTGTGTCACCCCAAACTTACTTGCTGCTATCCTGTGGTTCTTTCAGCAGTACTGATAACCGGCTTCTTCTCTCCCCCTCTCCCTCCCCCACCGGTGCTGCGTGGGAGGGAGCCGGCCCCGGCCCTGGAGCGGGGGCTCAGTGAGGGGGCTGTTTTCGTTGGCTGGTCACGGTGTCGGAGCGGCGCCACTCTCTCCCCTCCCACCGATGATGCGTGAGGGGAGGTGACTACGGAAGCCTGGTAGTGTGGCGACACAGGAAGCGACAGGAACAACATTCCCCGGGCAGAGCTGTTCACCGGGTTACTGAGGCTGAAAGATAACTGACTGCCGGTTAGACAACATCAGAAGGGCGAGTTCCTATTTCAATCCACCGTCCTTGGCATGCTTAGGGGTCTCACCACCTGGCATTTTTTTGAGGGGGGAAGTGGATAACTGCGGAGGGAGCAGACGGACTTTAGAATTGAGAGTGGGGTACATTATGTCTAAGGACAGTTACTAAACAAAAGATACTTCAAAAGACTCTGGGAGAAATAATAATAATAAAAAAATCTCTTTTTTGCCATTGGAAAAGTTTGTTGGAAAATAAAGAGGGAAAAGAAAAAATATAACAAACATATATATATATGCTCTCTCACTTGCCAGCATATACTGTGAAGACATAGCTGGTTGGCAATACTTGTTAAATGCTTAGAATATCTTGCATATAGTTACAGAAATGCAACTACCTATTGCTACAATGTATTTTCCTGTGTATTAACTGGCTGGGTTTAATAAGCTTATATTCAGAAACATTCAAATTGTACTATATTTGCACCAAGTAACCAGTGCTTGCTGTTCTGATTTTTGTTTCAGCATATTGTTTGTGGGTATGTGATATATAAGGTTCTGGTGTTTGTGAACTTTAAATTACAATAAAGCTAAAATTGAATCTTTTGTATTACAGAATAAATAGTTAATTGCAGGATAGGTCTAGAGATTTACTTCATGTAGAAATCTCTATTTCTGTTTTCTCAAAGCTCAGTAAGTTCACACCTAGACAAATACTCAGGTTGTAATATAAAGAAATCAGCATCATCTCAAGCTATTTAAAAAACTTCACTATATTAAAGTAAACTACATTGTTCTGGGCCAGTTGAAGGAGGAAGAAAAAAAAAGATACTGCACTACATTTTCACCCAACAACCAGAGCTGTTGATTTGATTTTTTTAACACATTATGTGTGGTCATGTGAGATATAAGGTTTTGGTGCAATCTTAATAACAGAATATCACTAAGTTAAAATTTAATTTTGTGCATTATTCATTTATTTGCTGTAGTAGTCAGTGAATTATATCGGCGAGCGAGCCCTAATTCACTTCCTGGTTATCAGCTGTCTTTCTTCTTTTCTCTTCCTTCTTTCTGCCAACCAGGTTAATAACTAGCACAACCCTTGTCCCTGCACTACTCCCCACACTTAGGCCTAGATTTAGAGTTTGGCGTTAGCCGTGAAAACCAGCGTTAGAGGCTCCTAACGCTGGTTTTAGGCTACCTCCGGTATTTGGAGTCACTCAAAAAAGGGTCTAACGCTCACTTTTCAGCCGCGACTTTTCCATACCGCAGATCCCCTTACGTCAATTGCGTATCCTATCTTTTCAATGGGATTTTTCTAACTCCGATATTTAGAGTCGTGTCTGAAGTGAGCGTTAGAATTCTAACGACAAAACTCCAGCCGCAGGAAAAAAGTCAGTAGTTAAGAGCTTTCTGGGCTAACGCCGGTTTATAAAGCTCTTAACTACTGTACTCTAAAGTACACTAACACCCATAAACTACCTATGTACCCCTAAACCGAGGTCCCCCCACATCGCCGCAACTCGATTAAATTTTTTTAACCCCTAATCTGCCGACCGCCAACTACGTTATCCTTATGTACCCCTAATCTGCTGCCCCTAACACCGCCGACCCCTATATTATATTTATTAACCCCTAATCTGACCCCCACAATGTCGCCGCCAGCTACCTACAATAATTAACCCCTAATCTGCCGACCGCAAAGAGCCGCCACCTACATTATAGCTATGTACCCCTAATCTGCTGCCCCTAACACCGCCGACCCCTATATTATATTTATTAACCCCTAATCTGCCCCCCTCAACATCGCCTCCACCTGCCTACACTTATTAACCCCTAATCTGCCGAGCGGATCGCACCGCTATTATTATAAAGTTATTAACCCCTAATCCGCCTCACTAACCCTATAATAAATAGTATTAACCCCTAATCTGCCCTCCCTAACATCGCTGACACCTAACTTCAAACATTAACCCCTAATCTGCCGACTGGAGCTCACCGCTATTCTAATAAATGTATTAACCCCTAAAGCTAAGTCTAACCCTAACACTAACACCCCCTAAATTAAATATAATTTTAATCTAACGAAATTAATTAACTCTTATTAAATAAATTATTCCTATTTAAAGCTAAATACTTACCTGTAAAATAAATCCTAATATAGCTACAATATAAATTATAATTATATTATAGCTATTTTAGGATTAATATTTATTTTACAGGTAACTTTGTATTTATTTTAACCAGGTACAATAGCTATTAAATAGTTAAGAACTATTTAATAGCTAAAATAGTTAAAATAATTACAAATTTACCTGTAAAATAAATCCTAACCTAAGTTACAATTAAACCTAACACTACACTATCAATAAATTAATTAAACCTAACACTACACTATCAATAAATAAATTAAATGCAATACCTACAAATAACTACAATGAAATAAAATAACTAAAGTACAAAAAATAAAAAAGAACTAAGTTACAAAAAATAAAAAAATATTTACAAACATAAGAAAAATATTACAACAATTTTAAACTAATTACACCTACTCTAAGCCCCCTAATAAAATAACAAAGCCCCCCAAAATAAAAAAATGCCCTACCCTATTCTAAATTACTAAAGTTCAAAGCTCTTTTACCTTACCAGCCCTGAACAGGGCCCTTTGCGGGGAATGCCCCAAGAAGTTCAGCTCTTTTGCCTGTAAAAAAAAAACATACAATACCCCCCCCAACATTACAACCCACCACCCACATACCCCTAATCTAACCCAACCCCCCCTTAAATAAACTTAACACTAAGCCCCTGAAGATCATCCTACCTTGTCTTCACCTCACCGGGTATCACACCGATCCGTCCTGGCTCCGATATCTTCATCCAACCCAAGCGGGGGCTAGACATCCACTGAAGAAGTCCAGAAGAGGGTCCAAAGTCTTCATCCTATCCGGGAAGAAGAGTAGACCCGGACCGGCAACCATCATCTTCCAAGCGGCATCTTCTATCTTCATCCGATGAGGACCGGCTCCATCCTGAAGACCTCCATTTATGTTTGTAAATATTTTTTTATTTTTTGTAACTTAGTTCTTTTTTATTTTTTGTACTTTAGTTAGTTTATTTCATTGTAGTTATTTGTAGATATTGTATTTAATTAATGTATTGATAGTGTAGTGTTAGGTTTAATTGTAGGTAATTGTAGATATTTTATTTAATTAATTTAATGATAGTGTAGTGTTAGGTTTAATTGTAACTTAGGTTAGGATTTATTTTACAGGTAATTTTGTTATTATTTTAACTAGGTAACTATTAAATAGTTCTTAACTATTTAATAGCTATTGTACCTGGTTAAAATAATTACAAAGTTACCTGTAAAATAAATATTAATCCTAAAATAGCTATAATATAATTATAATTTATATTGTAGCTATATTAGGATTTATTTTACAGGTAAGTATTTAGCTTTAAATAGGAATAATTTATTTAATAAGAGATAATTAATTTCGTTAGATGTAAATTATATTTAACTTAGGGGGGTGTTAGTGTTAGGGTTAGACTTAGCTTTAGGGGTTAATACATTTATTAGAATAGCGGTGAGCTCCAGTCGGCAGATTAGGGGTTAATAATTGAAGTTAGGTGTCGGCGATGTTAGGGAGGGCAGATTAGGGGTTAATACTATTTATTATAGGGTTAGTGAGGCGGATTAGGGGTTAATAACTTTATTATAGTAGCGCTCAGGTCCGCTCGGCAGATTAGGGGTTAATAAGTGTAGGCAGGTGGAGGCGACGTTGTGGGGGGCAGATTAGGGGTTAATAAATATAATATAGGGGTCGGCGATGTTAGGGCAGCAGATTAGGGGTACATAGGGATAATGTAAGTAGCGGCGGTTTACGGAGCGGCAGATTAGGGGTTAATAATAATATGCAGGGGTCAGCGATAGCGGGGGCGACAGATTAGGGGTTAATAAGTGTAAGGTTAGGGGTGTTTAGACTCGGGGTACATGTTAGAGTGCAGACGTAGGAAGTGTTTCCGCATAGCAAACAATGGAGCTGCGTTAGGAGCTGAACGCGGCTTTTTTGCAGGTGTTAGGTTTTTTTTCAGCTCAAACAGCCCCATTGTTTTCTATGAGGGAATCGTGCACGAGCACGTTTTTGAGGCTGGCCGCTTGCGTAAGCAACTCTGGTATCGAGAGTTGAAGCTGCGTTAAATATGCTCTACGCTCCTTTTTTGGAGCCTAACACAGCCTTTATGTGGACTCTCAATACCAGAGTTATTTTTATGGTGCGGCCAGAAAAAAGCCGGCGTTAGCTTTTCGGGTCGTTACCGACAAAACTCTAAATCTAGCCGTTTGATTCCTCCACCCCCTACCTCACTTTTTCCTGTCCCTTTTTTTTTTCCTTTGCACTGGGAGGTTCCTCTCCCCCAATATAAATAGTTTACCCCCTTCTTTTTTCTTCTTGATTTTGGCACATGGATAAATTTTTTCACTCTCACTCTAAGACTCCCTCGCCAGTCATGACCGCAAGGCAAAGAGATAGGAGAGCGAAGAACACCTCAGATGCTCCATCTGATTTACAAGTAACATCTGCCGCTGTACTCCCTATGACTGATACACTTGGTATGCAAGTCTTAGTCACTAAAATTACGGAAGCCCTAACTCCCAATTTTGATGCGCTCAAATTAGAGATCAGACAAGATATTACACTGCTATCACAAGAGGTTAGACAGTTTGCCAACAGAATTAATGAAGTTGAACAAAGGGTGTCAGATGTGGAGGATCTTACCACTATTCATAGCGCTAACATAGAATCTACTAATCTCTCTATTACCACAATACAGGCTAAACTCGAAGATCTCGAGAACCGGGCCCGTAGGAATAACATTCGGCTAATAGGGGTCCCAGAGGATAAGAAATATGAGGACTTAAACTCTTTTATCTCTGAAGTACTGCCCCAACTTCTTAAAATTCCATCTAACTACCCACATATCACAGTGGAAAGGGCACATAGGCTAGGCAGACCCTGGGTGGACAACAAAGGTAACCACAGACCCAGACCAGTGATAGCAAAACTTTTA